>NW_027112337.1:863646-878188 GCF_000696795.3 Halyomorpha halys | reverse complement strand
GAAGCGGACGGACCAGTGTAACCGTTAAGGATTAGGTTACAATCTTAGTTGCCGAGATGAAGCGGACGGACTAAGATTGCTGGAGAGAAGGAGAGGAGATTGGCCATCATCTTAGGTAACCGTACCGTAAAACAACTTTTGCGAGTATAGATTGACAATGAACTTTTCTAACTCAAGCGGTGTGTACGCCACCAGTGCCATGACTAGACCCAGGTTAGGATGTGGATCTAAGATCAAATTGGGGATTTAGATTCCCTTATTTATAGGCCTAGTCCATGCGGCTGTGACCGAGAAGCGGTCGGTACATGTCTGCTTGAGATAGGTTCGTGCATTGTTTTGGTATCATTTATTATTTATTGTATAGATATTGCTAAGTGTAATGCACAGAGATTATTAATATATAAAAATAACAATATGTTTTTACAAAATGAAGTAATATGTAAATTTGAGAACTTCGGTGAGGCTCCAGGTGCAGCGCTCTAGTGAGTTGTGATAAACCGCTTGCTCCCTCTCGCTATAAACTCTTCCTGTTATCAATGAAGGGGCGGAGGGATTTGGTACAAAGCATGAATGTAAAAAAAGAAGAACTGGGATATGATCTGATGATAGGTCGTCCAGGGATTCAACAGTGGTTTGAGAAGGAGAAATCTGAGAGGTGATAAATGTATCAAGGATATCAGGGATTTTAATCTAAATGCCAAATTTTCGATGGAGCTTAGGTGGCTTACCATTATCCCTGTCTTAAATTTAAAATAAAAGAACTCTTGCAAAAGTTCAAACTTTTTCTGAGAAACATCTTTCTTATAGATGTCACATATTTTTGAATACATTTGACTGTCAGTCAAAATATGAGTTAATGCTCTCTGATTCACTGTTGTTACTGTTAACTTTTGGGCTTTAGCATCATTTTGTACGTACACCTTATAGTCTTTACTTTGCTGGTCTCTAGGAGGCTCAGAATCTTTAGAAATAATTTGAAACAATCTAATCGCTTTAAAGAAGATGTTTACCTTGAATTTCCACATTTGGAAATTAGTTTTCAGCTCCTTTCAATGGCTCTATCTGATGTATTTCTTTAAAGCTTTTGGATCCATTTTATATTACTGGTTCCACTTAAATGTTTTTGCTTTACGAAATATTTGAACACAAACAAACACTACCCAATTGTTTTTACTGTCTACTACAAATTTTAATTTCGGGAAATGCCTGGGTCCATAACCTGTTGAACGCGAGGGTGGTGGACACAAATAAAATGTTTTTACTGTTTTATTTGTTACGGTTAAATGACATAAAACGTGCTTACTGTAGTGAGAACTTATAACACAACACACATAAACAATGGTAACCTACCGACTTGCTGTTATAAAACCGTTGCAAGCCGGTACAATCGATATGTTCGCAGTTTGCCACAGAGCAACATGTATACAATAAAAAATGAATTTTTACATCTCACCTAACAGTGCATCGGGACATTCGTATTTTTGGAAATGTATATTGACCTTTTATTTCACTTCTGCCTTCTCTGTATTTTTCCTCCTTCCTATGTCTTCTTTCCTTTCGTCAGGACCTACAGCGAATAATTGAAGGACTTGCTCCCCTTCACGAGCGTAAGCGCACATGATACAGAGTGGATTTTCTATCCTGTTAGGATTTAGAGGGAATACTCGTAAAACTCATTCTGTCAATTCTTTTCCTATCCAGCTACCTAACCTATGTTCATAGGTTAGGTAGCTAACCAAGGGCATCTGATGTATAGGTTAAAGGTATATTAGATGGCCACGACAATGCATGTTCATGCATTGTCGTCGCCATCTAATGTACCTCAACCCTCAACGGGTCGGCATAAATTCAAAACAACTTGTACCAGCCGATCCAAATAAACCACCCAAACGCTTGTACATGCGCCAATTTGCCAAGACAAACGTGTAGCAGTACCTTTCGAACTACCACTAGATAAATATTAGAACTCTCTTGTACTACTTAGTTAAACAATTTTTGAAACCTTGGGAATTAATAATAATGTTTAAGATTGTATATTTTAAAGTGTTCTCTATTGGGTGTAATTAAATTGTTTCAAGTCTTGTCAATTAAAATTATCAGTATATTTGTGATCAAACATAGCACATTGTCCAATTTTGGTGCAACTTTATTTATAGAGCTTTTGAAGAATGATCGACAATTTCTATGTGTATGATTTTTTTCCTGTTATTATATCCTCCTTGAGACCAACGTTTTCTTTTACTTTGAGATTTTAATTATTTCTTGTTATCATAAAAAGGAAAATGGTCCAGGTGC
Organism: Halyomorpha halys; assembly: GCF_000696795.3. Classification (NCBI taxonomy): domain Eukaryota; kingdom Metazoa; phylum Arthropoda; class Insecta; order Hemiptera; family Pentatomidae; genus Halyomorpha; species Halyomorpha halys. The sequence continues at coordinate 875,893 of NW_027112337.1, read as the reverse complement.
GGTCAGAGAAAAAGTTGTCGAGGTGGTAGTGTAAAATAATCTGACTCCAATTTATTATGTTAAGTACTCTTGACCAGACAGCCTCGACAATGAGTTTCAAAATAGGTAAGGTAGGTGATTTAATAGGATGAGACTTGAAGGTGCCAGCTGTAAGTTTTGTAATGATGGTAACCTCGTCCTACAAGATACTATTCCTGTAGGTATGAAGGACTGCAAGCCTTGAGGGTAGCCAGCCACCGGGACATGGAGGAAGATAACTTTGTTCTACCGGATACTATTCCTTTAGATACGAATGGTATGTAAGCTCGGAAGGTAGCCAACCGTCAGGCCCTACGAAAGGATGAAAAGTAGAGGAAGGAGGAAAAAAACAGAGAAGACAGGGAATCAAAAGACAGTATACATTTTCAAAAATGTGCTGAATATACATTTACTAGCACTATCACTAGAATGTCCTGATACACTATATATACAGCAGTCTTTTGCCTCCTAAGGATGTGTTGCTCGTGAAGCGAGATTTCACACTGAGACTTTTTTTTTTTTCAAAACCTCTTTAATTTCATTTAGATACAATAATATATAATACAATAAATATATATATACAAATTACGTTAGATCTTTGTTTGCCGTATGGCATTATAAGACAGTTTACAATGCCCGCTGACGGCAGGTTTACACTGGTGGCATTATAACTGGGGGCTAACAAAGAATGGGGAGGGACCAATCCGGCAGGTCACACTGAGACCAGACAATTTTGGTCTACTCTAGTCTCTGGGCTATTAAACGCCATAGAGAGGTACTACATGTAAGACGTTAGCTTTCAGTGGATCAGCAGATTTTATTGGAATCTTTATTTAATCATCTAATGTTAAATTTATGTTTAGGTGTAGATAGTTGACCGTAGATTAATGATTGGAGAAGTTTGTCGGGGGGTGCGGTCAGCTAAGAATAACATAAATAAAGAAAACAATATTTATTTATTTTATGCCGACGTTTCGACCTGAGTTTCAGGTCTTCATCGGGGGTTATGGCGTAGAAGGTAGGCCTAAAACTGTTACATTTATGTATATTACAATGTCTTATATAGTTGTTACACTTATAATTAAGGTATTTACAATGAATAGCACAAAAATTAATATACGGCGATTGCTTGTCGCCAGTAGTTGTTCCCATGTTAGTTGGTAGATTGCGTTATGTCGGGCTACCGCGGTTTCTGCGGCTATAATAGTTACAGTCTTCACCAGCAGGTAGCGAGTTTGCTACAGACTCGAATAGTCGTAAACCTATTTACGTCGCAGGACTTTATCAGAGCTAAAAAAATACATACAAACACTTAAATGATGTAAACATAAATGAACAAAGTAAATGGAAAATTAAAAATATGTATAGTGAAACATAAAATTAAATGAGAATAATAAAAGGTTTTAAACAATTATTGAACTCGGAAATAACAACATAAAAAAAAAAAAAAAAAAAAAAATATAAAATACAGTACACACTAAAGTATGGAAAAAATAGGAAAAAGAGTAAAATCAAAAATAAAGGAAGAAAATTAACAAGATAGGAAACACCTTTCAGACTAGAGGTTAGTGCAAAAGTGAACGGTTGACAGGAAGGTAGAGTTGAGTGAGTGAGGATTGACTGTTAAAAATACGTTGCATTTTAAAATAATTTTATAGTAAGCAGTATTAGAAAATTAAAGATCACGTCACTAATGTTTGTGAAATTAATAAACTAGGCGTTATAATTCTTCTGTCATGACCTATATTTATATAACATGTTCAAAATAATATTTGTATATGACATTGGATATTATGTTATATTTTGGGTTTGATTATCATAATAGATGTGATAATAGTTAAATAGTGAGAATTCTTCAAGTATTATTAAACAAAAGAAGTTTTTGTTAGTTTCAAACTATATTTTACGTTGAAAATCATTTATGATTAAAAAGTTAAGAATGATCACTACTTTATATTTTCTATTAGAATTAATACAGTAATTAGGTACTCTATTTCATTTAATCACTCCTTACTCGTTAGAATAGATTTTTTTTTTTTTTGGTTCTTTTAAAATCGTTATTACAAAAACTATAATATAATACATAAATATTAAGTGTGTGCTTCAGAATATTATCAAGGAACGTTCCTTTAAGGAATACCAAATAAATAAATAATAATCGAATCAATTGACTTCAATTTTCTAAAAAATTATGGAAACACTTCTATACGGATAAAACTTCTATTCGAAATTAGGCACTATCACAATGCCCACTTCCCATGTGCAAGTAAGAGAAAGTAAAAAAGTTAGAATGGAGGATTTCATAAATAAAAATCATAAAAATGATTTGCGGCATAGATAATACATCTCATGATAAGTATGCAGCAGTTGCAGTTTAGTAAAAATGCCATAAGAGACAAAATTTAATTTAACGCATAACAACTTTTACATTAACATTAACACGCACGACCATAACAACCTCTAAGGAAAAACTTATAATAGCATCATATTTGGAAAATGACCTCCATATGTCTGGGTAATGAAATTAACAATTATCTAATAAAAATTCGCGAAAGAAAGGCGATTTTACAGGTTATTTATAACCATTTTTACGATTTTTTTTTTTTTTTTTTTTTTATCATCTACCTCATACTTTTTCGATATTTACGTTCATTTTCATTTCGCCAATCTTTATTTTATTCCTTTGTTGTTTCATTATTTCAATATCAAATAATAGCAATTGTGTAAATCAGAGATAATATCCAACATATAATCCGAGGTCTATAATGTTTTCTTCTCTGGAAAACATAAGCTTATGAATACTTACTTTTGTTACTTTCTTTGTTTATCAAGAATTGGTAGGCATTTTGAATTTTCGGTAAGTGGCAAAAGTTTGGATCCGGCTTACTTATTATTGGTAAACCTGATTTCAACAATTTTCACGCGAAACAAATAGCTATAGTTGTTAATAATATTTATATTACTTAAATTGTGCTAAACCGTTATGTAAAAACTATGTACACATGACTAGTGAAATATGCTAATGAGATAGATAAATACGCTTATGTTTCAATTAGCTCTCGATTATAGGTATTGTTATGAATTCATAATCATGTTAGTCAGTTCATAATCAGAATATTCATTATACAATTATTTTTATTCATAAATCATCAATTGTTTTTAATGAAATATTACTGGTTCTCCATCACTTGCAAGTTCCACTCTGTAATTACTTCTCAACCTGTTAATATTTGTTTTTTCTTTCAAGGCCCTCTTTTTTTTTTTAATCCCTGATAGATGATTCTTTTACTGTGATGTTTATTAACTTGGATAAATGTATTTTTTTTTGTACTTATTAATATTGAAAATGGGAATATGAAAATGTTTTAGAACCGTTTGTTTATTTTTGGGGGAGATTGGTAATTGGTACTGATTGAAACTCTTAGACTTGTTTTTCTTTTTTAACGTAGTCCATCTGTAATTGCACTTACAGCAATATAAATATTTAAAACAATAATTGTATCCAGTAGGGAACTGGAAATAAGCCTACAGATATAGCTTCTCAAAAGACCATAGTACAGATAAGCTGTAGATAAGAAACTGAGTATGCGACCCCGAGTCTTGCTATCTCAGGCGGACACAGATAGTGGGCCAACTACCCCCTCCCACCACCACCCACACACTAACGTGTGAAGCACTTCTGTTGATCAGTTAGTTGACCATGCCTCTCTTGGGATAGTGATTGATGTGGTTTTTGTGTATGTGTGTGTATTCAACAGTATTCATCTTTTTTTAATATGGGACTGCGTAAGTTCCTTTTATTATAATATTGTGAACACCCTTATTTATTCCTTCTATGTCCTCAACAGCTTACATTTTTCCTATTATTTATTAAATTAGAGGGTATTCATTCATATGATATAAATACATTTTACCTATGTATATTCTGTATGAACGTTGGTTGAAATGTTTGTAGTTACTATTTACTTGCTCTTTAAATCTAATCATGTTATCATTTTTGTTGGTTTGATGTTTATTCTACAATCTTAGTGTGATTTTGATTTAATAATTTTTCTTTATTTCAATCGATGCCAGATGCTTGGGGTATTAATCATCACAATCTGATTGTTCAGTAAATTACGGCTTAAATGAATATGCTAATAATATTTTTGGGCCATTGAATTTATGTTAATTTTTCTTTATTTCAATTACTACTAGCATTTAAAATTTTCATAATTCTTTGACTGTAGATTTTGAAACAGATATTAGTGATTAGTCTATTGCAAAAGAAAAAAAAAGGATTATAAGAGATATTATTGTTGATTGGTTTATAAAGTGAAGTGAATTTTGATAACAGAGTGGTAAACTATTGAAGAAATGAAATATTTTATTTTCACTTGCTGAATTATAGTTTTTATATTAAAAGTAATTAAATTAAGTAGATATACTTTTATATTTCTATTCATGCCCTTAAGCTTGAGCCCTGATAGATAACCCATTCACCCTTTAGTTATAATTACTTTTCACCATACATTACATAAAAGTTTGGAGCCATTATGGGTTTATGTAATTATTCTTACATGCTTAAAATTTAACAATAAATTAACGTTTATGTCCGAATGTGATAAAATAAATTAAATTTTTGATTCATTAATCCTCTAACTATTTATTAGAAATACTCAAATAATACTGAACTTTTGTGGAATAGTTTTGTTTTAACTATAAATTGATAAGATTTTGCTTTAAATTTATTGGTCTGATGAAGATTACAATGGGATATACTAATTTTAACTTCAGGTACCATATACTTAAGTATAATGATTTTGGGAATCCAATTCTATTTGCTATTTATGCATTTTATTTTGCTCTTTATGCATAATATTTTTTATATATTTTGGGTTGTCATCAATATTATTTGTAGGAAAGTACTTTTACAGTCATAAAGTAAATTTAGTACCAGTTGTTCGGTCTAGAAAAATATCTAGTTCTAAACAAAACCTCACCTTACCTATTCATAAGTTTCAGAACGGATTGGTATAGGGATAAGGCTGGCTCATGAATCAAATTACATCAGAAATTGTGCACTTTAGGGATAGATAGGAACTGGTATTACAATGTTTAGTCTCAGAATAATTAAGAGTCCCGGAGTAGGTTTGGTTAAATCTAAAATGACATATTGCTGCTTTACTGGAATAGTGGCACACCTGAAAAAATAATAATAATGTTTGATTTAATTTAGAATTAAATTTATTTAAAGATATAACTAGACTGTAGTTACTTCCTGTAATGATATTGTCCTGGAGACTTCCCTATAGGTATTGGAACAGTTACAAATAGAATGCTGTTTATGGTACAATCTATGTAATATATCAAACATATAATAATAAAAAAATGTCAGATGTGTATATATTCAAGTAAAGCATTGGTATATTCCTGCCTCAGCAACTGTTGCTATGTGTTTGTTTTAAAATGATTTATTTGTTGTTATTAACATTCAATACACATGATAGGATAACTTTTTATTTTATATTTTTCTTTTATGTAACACTTCAGTCAGATATCAATTTTGGTCTTCTCTTCGGACTATCTCCTGAAATGTATATTGATAGCAATGATCCATCTTAAAATAATATTTAAAAAATTCGTCAAAAGTCAATGCCAATGGAATAAAAATATTTTAAAATTCATAAAATATGAATGATTGGCCGATCACTTAGAGAGGTCTAATTATGAAGAATATCATAATGTGAGAAACTGGAAAATAGTAGGGCAAGACCAAACCAATTTACAAAGGCTCAATAAGCAAGCCTACCACCTCAGACTGTAACTTGACATTAGAGTAAATAAGTTACTTTGTTTTTCTATTTATATTTTATGCACAGTTTTTCTGAAAGTTTAATTTTTATCATTATGAAATATTAAAAAATATTTTTATAACTCTTTATGTTGAATTTGGTATCAATTATGTTCTTATGGTGATCAGTCGTTGGATGCCTTTCAAAAATTTATTTAAGAAATGTTGAAGCCATTATCAATTACAATTCTATTTCAGTTAGTGTGAGATATTATGACCATAGAAATACCACTCAAGTATAAGTATGTAATACCATTTGCATTTGCTTAAATAAATTCCTATGTTTGATATTTAGGTCCATTAAACAGGAGAATGTTTGGTCCCATTCCTTGATAGAAACTTGTGGGGTCAGCAAAAAATACATAAATAAACAAAACTTATTTGTGCTGATTTTTTCACCTAAATTTCAGGATTGTTAACTCATAGAAACATAAAAATAAAATAATAAAAAAATAAACTTGAAAATATACAAAACAATAAATTAAGTAGATAGTAGTGGATTGATAATAATAGAAGATGAAATATATTGGATTATATAATAAGTTTGTAGCATTTTTTACTGGTGATTTCAATAAAAACTTCAGATTCTTGATAATATTTTAAATCAATTATATATGACCCATTTTGATCTATTATATGTTGCCATCTTTCAGGTAATTTTTTAATTCTGTCCTCCCAGAACTTCTCAGATTTTTGCACAATGAACTCCTCTATGTAAGTTTTACAGTCCTCAAGCAAATTTAAGTGTTTCCCCTTAAGAGAGTTTTAAAGGGCCCAAAATAAGTGAAAATCTATTGGGGCAAGGTCTGGTGAATAGGGTGGGTGGGGGATCATATCCCAGCCAAACTCCAATAATTACTGCCAGGTTTGCAAAGACACGTGAAGATGGGCATTATCGTGATGGAAAATTATGCCTTTGTGATTAACCAATGCTGGACGCTTTTGCTCAACTGCTGCCTTTAATTGTTCCATCCGTACACAGTTCTGTGATATCCCATGTCATAGAGTGAGGGTTGTCTGTGACCAATGCTTGAATTTGGTCTTTATCAACAGTTGAAGGACATCCCAGTTCTTAACCGAGCAAACCACTTATGGACGGTGCTTTCTCCTAAGGCATCATGACCATTCACACTGCAAATTTTTTTTAACCATCAGTGCAGTGGATTTTCCTTTTCGGAAATAAAAAACCAATTAAATGTGGGAGATGTGGTCAGCAAAAAGAACGTAAATAAACAAAAAATTATTATTCATGCAGACGTTTCGACCTGAGTTTCAGGTCTTCATCGGGAGCTTGTAGCTAAGGGGTCCTAGCTAAAACTAGTACCCATCAGTTGACGCCCTGTTTTAACCAGGACCCCTTTGTTACAAGCTCCCTGATGAAGACCTGAAACTGAGGTCTAAACGTCCCCATGAATAAATGATTTTTTTAATTTAGATTCTTTTTGCTGACCACACCCCCGACCCCGGTTTAAATCTATTAATTTTTAATCTTCTATTAATTTAATTCTATTTAATAATATAATAAAATGAATTATAAAAAGATTAAAAAACAGATAGTGTTTAAGTAATTAAAGAAATAAACATAATGAAAGGTACAGAAGAAAATGTAAATGAGGAATAATGGAATTAACGTATTAAGATATGTAAGTAATGTTTAAAATGATGAAAAACAATTCAAATCATTATGATGAAATGTATGAAAGAAAGTGGATACAATGGACAAGAAAGAAAACATAATATATGTTACATGTATAAAAGATGCACAGTAATATAGTTGTGTAAAAAAAAATAAGCTGAAATAAATATAGAATGTCCAGAAACAAATGAATTAGAAGGAACAAGGGAGAAGTGAATGGGAAAAAAATAAAGAAAGAAATATTTAAAAGGAAAAGAAGACCTACTTGCTTTGACAGAGGTTCTATCTGAAGTGAGTGAATCATAACTGGTCTGTTAAACAGCAGGCAAAAATACGTTGAACCAAGCGGTAACAGTTACAGGCAAGTATGACTAACTATGAAAGACCGTTCAGATACAATAAATAGAGTAGAATAAATTAAAGGTTAAAAGAGTACTCTTTAACTCTTAGTTATGGTTGTTATCTCGTTCTTTGTTTTTTCAGACCTAATGAAACCTGAAATTCAGATCAAATATTGGCACAAATAAATAAGTTTTGTTTATTTGTGTAATTTTTACTAACCTCACCCCTGACTATCTTCTCCTCTTATTAATCTATATTCAACTATTAACACCTCATTATGTCATAATATTGTCATAGAAATCCCATCATTTAATATACATGTAACAAGAAATTTTTGCACTAAATGAAAAGGCCGGAGCCAAAGATATGGAATTCTTCAAGTCCATCTGAAATAATTACTTTTAACCAGTATGAATTGCTAGTAACCCTATAAAATGAATGCTTATTTATGAAATAATGCTGGAATTACATCTAATAGATAGAAAATTGACTACTATATAAATACTGTTAACAAAAGTGGTAATGAAATAGAAAACTGCTATGTTCCCTAGATATGCTCCTTCAGATTATCATATATTGTGATCCATGCAGAAGAATTTTTCAGTTTTTGAGTATCACTTCAACTTAGTTTATGACTTAATAAAATGTATCAGTGAATGTCTTGGTTAATGAGTGAGACTGATTTAAACCTGTAACCTATGAAATGTTAACACTTTGACCAAGAGGTTTCCCCTGGAAAACTACTTAAAAGTGAACCTTTTTTTCCTTTTAATTTAAATAAGCATCATGTGTAATGTATAAAATGTAATATTTAGCCAAATAAAGTTTAAATACCTGTTTTTTAAACATGATTGTCATGATGAACACATTGTCATCACCCACATATGCAACTGAATTTGTGTATGCAATCAGCTGATGAATGAATGTTTTGCAGATTTTTAACTTAATTACTGAATAAGGACTCCATAAAGTTATTTTATATCACCACATATTCTATAAAATATTTAGACATCATGAAAATATCCAAAACAATGTTTACAAATATTTAAATAAACCTTTTAAACATGTAAAAAATGTCATTAGAAGTGTGAAAAATAAAATAAAACACAAGTATATAAAAGTATGTACTTAAAAAAAATAAATTTGATAATTAAAAAATTTAGAGGAGTTTAAAAATCCTTAAAGGCTACAGAACCCAGAGCAATTGTAAATGGTCGCAGCTAGGACTGTACTAATTATGGTTTGGGACAATCCAAGGTGAAAAAGGAGTGATAAAGCTCTTCCCAGGACACCACTGTTTGACATTTATGTGTCATCAACCACGGTCAAAGTGTTAATACTGAAATTTGTTGGGTATTATATTGTAATGATGATATTTGGTTGATAAATTATAATTGAAATTATCGATGAATTAAAACTGATGTTTTTGGGTGTGTGTAAAAAAAGTAACTTTAAGGCAGTTAAAGTGTTGTGAATATTTTTGTTACTTTGAAATAATAAAAATTGTTTATGTTTCTTAACAAAAATTTTCTGTTCTTTGTTCTTTATGAATGTGAGCCGTGGCCTCTTACACTAAGGGTTGAACAGCGTCTTAAGGTTTTCGAAAATAAAATATTAGGCAAAACATTTGATGAATTAACGGGAGATTTCAGAAGATTACAGAACGCTGAATTAAGGGAACCACACCCAGTAAATATAATTCAAGTTATAGCATTGCGGTGTATAAGATGGGCATATAAGGTTGTAGGGCTTATTAATGAGCGGATTTTCCCCCCATCCATGGCAAAATATCACTGATGATAATTAAAATGTATTTAATTGAATGACTTTGAGCTAGAATCTGACGAGCCAAAATTTTTAAGATGTTTAAAACATTGTAAAAATGGATGTTTGTTTCTTTACTTTGCTATTTATTGAGTTAGTTTTCTAACAACATAATTCCAACATATTTACTTATAATATTATGGAATATGATGTATATGTATGTATATATAAAATATTAAATATAAATAGTAGGATTTTCCAAAATTGGTCCTCTAAAAAAATTACATCATGATGTAAATTTCATCCCAATCATTGTCCCAAGCTTTTTAATTATAGGAGCTAAAAATTCATGTAAACATTGATATTAATAACTCTATTATTACTTTTTTTTTTGTCTAATATATCAAGAGTGAATTGATAATGTAAATAATCAACGATAACTGCTTAAAGTATTGCCCTATCAAAATTGAGAAGGTGGTATCACATTTTAGAGCACTTTTTATGTCCAAAAATGAAAATATAAGAGATTGCTTTTCACCCTATTACAATTTTCTAAATTTAGAAATCATAGATTTAAAAGTGATATATAAGTTGATAAGAATATGTTGGACACTTTGTGCCCGGAATTTTGCTTATAATCTAAACAATAATAGACATAATTTTAAGAGACTGTTATGCCCAGAAATTCTCATTTATAGGCTAACAGTATTAATTTATAAAGGATAGGGGTCATTGAATAGGCCCACAGTATTGATTTATAAAGGAAAGGGGACAATGAAGATGTCATCTTTAAGACTCATTGCTATATATCCCATCCTAAGGTGAATAATGCGATAGGTTTTTGAGCATGAGCTTTGAAAGCGAATTTCATTTCATCAAAACCAGAGAAGTTTTGTGTTTCAACAACTCTGGTGTCATGTGAACACACATGTTATTGTAGCAGATCTCAAATATCCCAGGAACCAACAGAAAGATGCTGTCATTGCATTCTTGGATGTGACTGAAGTTTTTGACATTATTGGTCATGGTCATATTTTGAAGTTGCTGGAAGCCAAGGAAGTGTCAGCAAACCTGAGAAAAGCAATAGAAAGAAAATTATAAATTATCTTATAACCACAATCCTGTTCCACTCATGGGCTTCGGGGATGATCAAGCAGTAACTGCTCACAATGCAGAAGCCAAGGAGAGAGCAATAAAATACTAAGTGAGTTTGGATTATTTATTCCCCCCAAAAGTTCAGGCATCATAGTAAAAAATGTAATGTTAATAAATTTGTTATGGATACTGGATTTAGATGTATGTTAGAAAGTATCGATGAAATTTTTCACAAAGGCTTGAAGTCTATGATAGGTATACCAGCCAGTATGTATGGTGTCCATGATGTATGGGCCACAAAGATACAGAGGCCTAGGTCTTTTATAGTGTCAGCGGAAAGCTCTTTCAGCATTGCTTTATTTCCTTAAAATTATCCAATACGAACGATGTCCTATTTCAGACAATTTTCGATTTTGAGGATAAAGTTTGGATGTGTGCTGATAGGCATTTATGGATTTAGAATAGAAGCATCACTGACTTAAAAAAGTTGGACAGTCCTCCAGAGAAAAGTTGTTTTAGGACTGATGCAAATGCAAGGGATAAGTGTGCCCCACTTGAAATATAGCCAATGGATTAATAAATTCATGTTTGACAGATAGGTTCTTATAGGCTCAGAATGGACAAACTTCCTTAAATTAAATGTCAAATATATTCCTCTCTGAAGTTCCAGGGTCCATAATCAAGTATTGAGTTGTTCAACCATCCATAATCAACCATTGAGTTGTTCGAGCCCTATGCAGTACGTGTGGCTGAGAGTCAGAAACCTCCGCACACATGTTTGGGAACATGTTCAAACAACATGCTATTTGTCACTGAAACATTATAAATGTTTTAGAAGGTATTTTGCCTAGATGTAGAGATCTCAAAGTGATTTATTGATATCCACAAAGAAAAGAAAGTGGTAATAGTTGACTCTACTATAAGCTTTGAAACAAATGAAAATGATCAGATCAAGTTGCCAAAATAAAAGCAGAAAGGAAGACGTGTGTGTGTGTGTGTATGTGCGTTTTGGTTTCACATTTGGGGAAACATCTCACTAGATTGTGTCTCACATACTACTTTTTTTGGCTGGAGTTTTCAATGATTGTTAAGATAGGTTTAAAATATTTCATGGCTCTCCTTTACCTGTTAAAATATGATGCAATGAATTTTGCTTAATTATAATCAATTTAGTTAGGTCAAAAAGTTAAAAATTTATTTTTCCTGTCTGTTGCTAAAGATTTTTGTTTTGTTTTTTCAATGGAGATAAAATTTTAAAATTTTTGGTATCTAAGAACAAAATTATAGAATGATTAGATTTTATATTGCTAATATCAAAAATATTGGAGTGTCTCTTGGGTAAAGTGTTTGCTGTTGTACTGAACTCCTTTTTCCTGAGTTCACTATTTTATTTTCTGTTTATTTTGTTCTAGGTTTTCCTGTGACCATGACAAACCTCTTTTTTCTTCTACCTCTTTGTGCTGTATTAGTTGAAGGTATCATTTATTTTATTATGATCTCATTGAATATTTTACATTGATTTGCTGATGTATATAACGTAAGATATATATGTATATATA
>NW_027112337.1:842070-857411 GCF_000696795.3 Halyomorpha halys | reverse complement strand
GACCCTAAAATTTAAATATAAGAAGATGGTCAGGGTTACGGTCAAAAAAAGAACAAATAGTTTATAACTATTTGTTCTTTTGTGATCGCAACCCTGACCATCTTCTTATATTTTCCTCATACATCATGTATCGTATATGAGAATCCATTTTCAAAATGGGACAATTTTAAAAATTTTCTTTCAATGTAACACATGCTTCAATTGTCAAGGTTTTGGCATAAATCAACCCAGACATCTCTCTGATAAGGGACCAAGAGACAAAAGTGAAAACAATAAGTCTGAGGCAGTGTGTCCTTTTGATCCTTAAGATACATATGCTGTGTTGATATGGACATACCTTTTCTTGAAGGGTTAATTTCTCTAAACCTTAAATTGTGGTAGTTTTCTGTATTTAAAAATAGATTTTCCAGGTCTACAATAGGAATAACAAATCATTAAGTTTAATTTTTCTCTAATTTGTTTGTCTTTAGTGTTACATGTTCTTCCACTTGGCTCTTCAATTATAGCCTTTCTATTCCTGATCTAGATTTATTTAACTATTGTTTATTGTTAATTAATAATAAATGAATGCTTGACAATTAATTTTAATTAAATAACATGCTTGTAAGGCTTTTTATTAAAATGTGTTTTGGTTATATAACATGTTGACATTATCAACCTCTTGTATTATTAAATTATATTCATGGCTAAATGGTTTTAGGTCTTACATTAAGAATGTCAAAGGACAATCAGAAGTAGGTATGAGATGAGTATTAATGAATAAGTTTAAATGAGTAGTTAAATATTTCTGTTACCTTGAATAAATTGTATTAACACATTGTTATTCTTTAGTATTTAATTTTTAAGAAATTGACCCAAATCTCATGACTTCCTTGCGACTGTTCTGACCAATCCGGAGTAGATGTCCGAAGCATCTTAACTTATGTTCCTCCAGTGAGGTTTCCACTGGTTTGACCTCGAGGTTGGTTTAGATGATAGTATTGCAAATCCTGTCCTGCTTGGTCTTACTGATCTGTAATCAACCATCTGTCTTCTTGCTAACCTCTCTTTGGTTGAAGAAGCCTCCCCTGTAGCTCCTATTCATTACCTCATACCCTTGTTAATAAATCCACTTTAGTTGGGATGAGCATCTAGGAATATAAAAATTTTGATCTCCAATCCCTGGCTGACAACCCTCAACAGCCTCATAACCTTTGTGATTCACTTCTAATATGCATACCTTTCAATTTCTCTGGGTTTATTTTTATATTAATTGTGTTTGATTCTTCCTTAAAGGTGTTGGTATTGTTCTGGAAGTTCCTTTCATCTTCCTCTTTATATATAGGAACTGTGACTGCGACCTCTCAGTTTTGGTCTCCTTTTCTGTATCTTGACTAGGTTCAGAGGTTCAGTAGATGGAGAAACACCTGACCTTATTTTTCCACGTAACTCCATTATCTTTTCTGTAACTTCATTCAGTCCCTTTGACTTGCTGCATTTTATCTTGGAGATGGCTTTTTCCACTTTACTTCACTGATGTTGTCATCTTCATTTCGAAGATCTTTCTCATTCATCAGGTCTCATTCTGACCTCTTTTCCTTCCAGATGTTCCTTAAAATATTTTCTCCATCTTTCTATTATGTACTCATTTCACCAGATAACATCTCCATTTCTGGCCTTAATTCCTTTCAGTGTTGGTGGTCTCTCCTTTAAGAACTTTAATTTCAGCTTGTTAAATCTGACTTAAGATTAACTTTTTACATTTTCTATCGAGTTATTATAACATTTTATGGATTTTTTTAATTATTAAAATGTTATAATTAGTTTAAATAATTTATTAATTTGCTGAAGGAATAAATATTGCGTTAGGAGAGTTATTAGTTAAACTATAGATAAGTATAAGTATTGGAAGCAGGGTGCATGGAAGGAACAAATGGAATAGAACGGTGAACCAGTTTTTTTTTAGTTTTTTAAATTGGCACAAAAGCACTGTGGCCAATAAGGCCTATTGTGCACCAATGACATTACGCCAATGTTACAATTAACATTACAACACTGCAGTGAACTCGTTAAAGCTTAAATTTTGAAGATTCCAAGAATCTTAATAGACTTAAGGATTGATCAGCTCGCAGTGCTTAGGATCCACCATGTGATCCACCCAAACAACGCGAACCTCAAACCTGCAAATCGGTCACACTAACATATTATGTGGTATACTGTCCCATCCTCAGTATTGCAGAATCTACACTGGATTGACTCTGTTAGATTGTGGTTAAACATGTATTTGTTTAATCTACAGTGACCTTTATAGATCCACAATTATCCTAAGAGAGCTCCTGTCCAACTGAAGTAGTTTATTGTTTCGGCTCCTACAGGGTTCATCAAGGTATAGCTAAGCTTGTCTCAGTCTTTTGTTAAACCAGTGACACTTGGCTTTTAATCCATAAGCTGCCTTTATAGAGCTTTTGTCATAGCTCAGAGGCTCAGGCTCAGGGGTTACAGGAATGGTTTCAGAGCCTTTCCTAGCAAGTCTGTCAGCATGTTCGTTGCCATGTCATGCTTATCTGTTGCCAGTGTTACCGCAGTGATCCGACATCCATTCAATGCTGACTTTATTAGTGCATGAGAGTTTGTTGAGTGCTGCATAGCAGTCTTCAACAACTCTGGATTGAGTGACAGAGTTACTGCGTATCCCTATTGCTGCCTGACTATCTTTGTTGATTTTAATTCTTCTATCAGAGAGCCCTTCCTCTATAAGAGTGCTGGCACAATGGTTTCTTGCGAGTATTTCTGATTGAAATACTGAAGTGTGCCTCCCTAAAGGAATAGTTATACCTTCTAATGGCTTATTGCCCCACCAGATGTCAACTCCTGAGTCCTGAGCTGTTAGGGAGCCGTCCATGCCATTGTTCGGTTTGTGTATTTTTGTTTTGTCATTTAGTTTAGTGCCTTTATATTTGTGGATTTGTAAGTCTGAGTGCATGGAAAGCACCCTATCCTCATCTATCCGCTGAATTATCTTCCCTTATTCTGCCAGAATCAGGGCATTGCATGTAGCGTTTTGTTTAACAAGCCTGTACATAAGTGTTCAGAGCTTGTGCTTCAATTTCCAGGTGCAGTGGAGTCAGGCTAAGCATGATTTCTACTGCCGCTGTAGGAGTGGTGCTCATAGCTCCGGTGTTCATTAGGCATGCCACGCATTCCTCTGTCGGCTATCAAGTATATTCCTCTATGACCTTACTTTGGCTCTGTGCCACCACACCAGGGCTGCAGATGAGACCATTGGTCTTACGGCAGTAATGTACAGCCAGTAAAACGGTTAACCAGTTAGAACAATATATTTGCAAAATTGAGAATTTAGTATCTAATAGAGATAATGACGACACTTTGTGGCAGCCTTTTGTTCTAATGGGAGCTAGAAGATACCTACTACTATTGGATACATTTAAAAGAGTAATCTTGTTACAGTTTTTTGAACTAATATCTGATAATGAGTAATTGAAAGAGATCTCATGCATCTATTTACATACTCAGGCATATAAAAATTTAAAGATTAAAATTATCAATTCACATTTCGAAGTCTACCCATTATTTCCTATGTTTAGTTGCTGTTAAGGAATGATATGACCTAATGTGCTATTTGGAGAAGAACAAATTGTTAATAATTATTTTTAAACTTTTTTACTTCATAAAAGGAGGTTAAAAATACAATTTTTATTTTTTATGTATCTTCATTCTTTGACTGATTTGTATAATTCTTTTTTTTTTTTAATTTAGAGAGTAGACATCCAGGATGGTCCCATATAAAGTTCATCAGAAACCAATGAACACTTTTAGAGATAAAGTGAAACACTACAATGAACAACTAATCACCCCAATAATTTCAATTGATTAGTTTGCAGTATACATTTCTAGATTTTTTTTTTTTTTAATTAATAAAATAGGCATTTATACAACATTAGAACACTCACTATTAATAGGCAATTACTAAACTTTCATAATTGCTTAAAAGAGTATAATAATAGCTGATATACACAATAACTACTAAAAAGAATTAATTTAAAAAAACACTGACTTCAAAATGGTCACAATAATATCTAAAAAGCTTTAAATAAAAATTGAAAAACAAAATAAATAAAAACTATGGTATAGAAAAACCACCAACAAGAATTAAATAATTTTATTTACTAAAGTATATTATTAAATCACTTAAGTAAGTGTTTCAAATCAACCGGAACTGTACAGTAATTTATTACTTTTTAATGTTGGTGCCTTGTCACGCCAAATAATAGGTGTTCTTAAAAGAAAAGAGCATTCCTTTTAAAAATGAATTTGTTGGCGTTTTTGTATCATCTTGCTTCTATGAAGAGGAAATGATTAAACATAATATTAAGAATAATTTTTATATATGAAACAATAGCGTTAATTTTGCCATGAATGTTTGTAACAAATATTAATTTTCTACAAAGAAAAATCTTTTCTTTTAAGTCAATTAATAATTAGTTAATTGTTAATGCCTCAAGACTTATTTTTTTCTGAAGGAAGAACTTGTAAAAACCTATGAGTTGTGGTGTTGCATGGTACCAATATCCAAAAATAATATTTGATTGTACTGCTCAGGTTGAATTTGAAATTGTTTCTAATGTTACTTGATAATATACTTTTGTAAGTAACATTAGTTCTTTCTTTTAGGAAGTTCTTCTGTACTGTTCTGAAGACTGTTTTTATTTTTCATTGTGATATGATATGATATTGTTTCTGTTTTAGGACAGAAATGTTAACATGGTGGCAGTCAGAAAATGGGAAAGAAGATGTTTCAATTAGACTTGACCTTGAGGCTGAATTTCATTTTACACATCTTATAATAAAGTTCAGAACATTTAAACCTGCAGGAATGTTGGTTGAACGCTCATCAGATAATGGGCAGACATGGAAGGTCATGAATTTGATATTTTTTTTTATAGTTACTATTTTGCAGTTGTAGTATTTAGTATTATAAAATAAGAAGATGAATTAAACACATAGTACAGATGTACTACTAGAGATCATAAAATCGATTCCATTTTTATTTTCAGCATCCCTGAAAATGTATTAGGGACCCCAATATGTTAGAAATCTGAAAAGTTAAAATAAATTGATTTACAAGTGCACAATCATAAAATCAATTTCATTTTCATTTTCAGCATCTCTGAAAACATATTAAGGGACCCCGATATATTGAAGATCCGAAAAGTTAAAATGAATTGATTTGTAAGTTGATAAGTTTCCATGATCTGCATTTTGCTCTTTTATAGGCCACAACTATTTGGTAGTCATATTATCAATGGGAATGCATTTTAGTCTGTTATACTGAGTAATCTAGGGGTGTTAATCCCTTTAGTAGAGGTTTATCTGTACGTTTTATGTATTAATACGAACACATTTTTCTATTTTTATAATGATAACATCTATTATCTGATTGAATGTGTGAATAATGAAAAGTTCCTTATTATTTATTAATTAACATTAACATTATATTCTCAGAATACATGACAATGTAATGTATTTTACCTACTACTTTTGCTGGTCTGTGATAATTAACTTCTTGTTTATTGATTTTTATTCTTAGGTGTATAGGTATTTTGCTGAAAAATGTGAAAGTTCCTTCCCTAATATTCCTAGAACAAAACAAACTTCCTTAACTGATGTTGTTTGTGATTCCTCTTACTGGAAGACTGATACTTCTACTGAAGGTGGTGATGTATGTCAGTTTTTATATTTTACATTGAAAATAATTCATAATTAATTATCTTATATTTTTAAACATCTCTTTATTTTCTAAATATTCTTATAGTTCATCCTTAATTATAGGTAATACTACGTGTTATTTCACCAAATTTGCAAGGCAATCGAAACCCTTACACTAGTGAAGTGCAAGAGCTATTAAAAATAACTAATTTGAGGATAAATTTTACAAAGCTTTTTACTTTAGGAGATGATCTTTTGGACAAACGTCAGCAAATTCAGGTAATTGAAGCTTTTTTTTTTTAGTAAGTTTAATTAATAAATAGTTATATGTTTCTGAATACATCCTGGCAGTTCCCCCATTGTGCTGTGATGATTTTGTCTTAATTTTGATTATATACATATTTTAATACATATCCGAGGAGTGTTGAGATCAATAAATGGAATTTGGTCCAGGTGCGGTCAAATAAAACTCAAATAGTAAATTGGTATACTATTTTTATTTGGCTCAAATAAAAGTTTGAGCCGTTTTCTATCAAAAATTAAAACTTACTGTGAAAGAACGGTTCATTAGTTTTTATTTAAAGTAATGTCCATCACTAGCCACTATCTTTTCCCATCTTTCTGATAGCATTTGAATACCACGTCAGAAGAACTCTTCATTTTTTGAGGCTATGTGTAACTCAACCTAATTTTTGGCATCTCCATACTATGTAAAACACTACTGAAACAGGCCATGAGCCATCGACCAGTCGTAACAGGCAATGTCTGGTGGATATGGTGGATCTTCCCCATTTAGTGTTTCCAAATAGGTTTTGACAAGCGTCACAACATGCAGACATGCATTATCATCTAGGAGAATAATTTTATCGTATCTGAAGTAGTAATGAGGATGTTTTTCCTTGAGTACTTGGTTCAGTCTCATTAATTGTGTTCACTAGAGATCTCCATTAATGGTTTCATTTGGTTTGAGAAATTCATTAAACATGACACCAAACTGACTCCACTAATAAACAGTGTTAGTTTTTTCCATGAATATTTGGTTTGGCTGTCAATGTTAAAGTACAACCAGGTGGTTCCCATGATTTTTTTTCTTTGGGTTTCTGTAGTAGATCTATCTTTCAAAAGGAAATCTTGTATTTAATCAGATGCTCCAAAATGGAGAGCAGACCTGAACCAGG
This sequence comes from Halyomorpha halys, assembly GCF_000696795.3. NCBI lineage: Eukaryota > Metazoa > Arthropoda > Insecta > Hemiptera > Pentatomidae > Halyomorpha > Halyomorpha halys. Next base: position 850,527 of record NW_027112337.1, on the reverse strand, counting down.
AAACATCTGTGATCTTATCATGACTAGAGATTTTGTACTGGTTTTGTTCTCCCACGGTACCTAGATAAGAAATCTACAAGCAAATTTCCTATTGAGGTAATCTATCAGTATTAACCTTACATTATCTGCCCATTGAGGAGGTGCCTGACGAGAGAATAACAACTCCCAATAGGTTATTATAAATTACACACTTTTTCAGAATACTTATCTTCCAAAAGAATCTTTCAGCTCAGTTTATTCTATTTTATTGAGCGTTCCCTTAATAACTTGCAATAATCATTCCTTCATATGTTTTATATATTGCAGTGTAATCCAATAATCTGAACTAATGGCTGTAGAGGATGTTCTGATAATTGAATAGTTCAGATTATTTTGAGGGTTTTTGGGAAAGCTACATACTGTGAAATTTTAAATCTAATTGCATATTTAAAACTTTATCAACTGAATACATACCTGCCTACTCTTTTGAAAAAATATAATTGAATTGGTATAAAAATCAATTTGTTTAAAGAACTCTGTTTTTTTTGGTTATAACTTTTGAAAGAACTTCCTCCCTTCTTCTTTTCATAGATGTAGAATTTACCCAACTACCTTATTTTCTTCTTATAAGATATAAGATTAATGCTATATGAGCTTTCAGATGCTTAGAGTGTATGTTCTGGGCTTATTTCTGTTGTTATCTACTTCAGTGATGTTGAAGTTCTGTTTAATTAGTATGATACACTTGCTTTTATTTTGAATAATTCTTTATCATAAAAAGAAGACTGATGTTTAATACAAATTTCAGGAAGAGTTTACTTATCTCGTTAAACAACTTGTAACAATCTTTGCTGTTACAGTTTTACCTTTATTCATACTTTTTTTTTTTTTTTTTTTTTTTAAGGAAAAATACTATTATGCTATTACTGAAATGACTGTGAGAGGTTCATGTTGGTGTTATGGTCATGCTGAAACATGTCTTCCTGAAAATGAAGCCACCGATCGAATCTCAGATATGGTGTATGGAAAATGTGACTGTAGTCACAATACAACTGGTTTGAACTGCGATGAGTGTAAACCTACTCATAATGACCTAGAATGGAAAGCTGCTACTGGACGTTTGACTAATGCTTGTAAAAGTATTATAATTGTTAATAATCTTTAACTTCTCTGTAGCCTATATTTTATCTAGATTAATAATTTTTTTTTTTTTTTGTAGAATGTAACTGCAATAATCATGCTGAAACCTGTGATTTTAATCGAGATGTTTTCATAAAAAGTGGTCATGTAAGTGGAAGTGTCTGCCACAACTGTCTACACAATACAATGGGAAACAATTGTGAAAAGTGTAAACCATTCTATTTTCATGATCCCACTTTGCCTATAACTCATAATGATACTTGCTTATGTAAGTTTGAAGAGATTATTTTGCATCATATAAATTCCTTATGTTTAAGTAATATTAACCTGAAATTTCAACAATAAAATAACTAGGAATATTGCTTGAAATTCACTCTTTATACATTTATTAATATATACAATTTTGAGTATCATCTGTTAACAATTAAGGGAATAGTATTATATTTTTTTGAAAAGGGCAAAGACATAGGCAGAGGTTTCAAATAAATATTTATGAAGCTGAAAAGATTTTTATTCATATTTGTAATATATAATATTAATTAACAAGAATTTAAACTAATGAAGTAATGAAGAATACTAATTTGATTTCATCAATAATGATAATTTTTATTATTATGTAAGTGAAAAATGTCATTTAATTTTTATTTTTCAAAACCTGTGTGATACCATTTGTTTTTAGATTTACAATAGAATGATTTGTAGGTTTTGTTATATTCGTGTAGTTTCTCACCAAGCATTGTAAATTTTTTTAAAAATATCATGTTTTATTTTTTTAATGAAATTAAAACAATTATGAGAGATAGTTGACCGTGGATGATGAATGAGGAGAAGATGGTTGGGGGTGCGGTCAATGAAAAACACAAATCAGTTCGATTAACTTATTTTAATGTGCCAACGTTTCGGCTAGAGTTTCTAGCCTTCTTCAGTGCTGTTCGCTGGAAGATCAAACGCCTAAATTAAAACAACTTTATCCAAATTATTCTTTATTTACAAAATGTCTAGAAAAATAATTGTATTCTTATTTTGTGATTTATTTTCTTGAACCTGCCGTCAGTGTTATGGAAAAAGGGGAATGCAACATTATTGGACACTTATGTTTTGTTTTTTTAATGGATATTTTTACTGGTATTGTCATTGATACTAATTAGTTTAACTAGGTAAAACAGAATCAAGAATTTACATGTTCTAGGTTCTCAAAAAATATAAACATATTGTAGATTTTTCACCCAAGAATAATTTTCCAGACCAGATAAAGTAAAAAAGATACTCTTCTAAAAGTTTTGATATTGGCTCTTTTTATATTAAATGGACCTTATATCAATTTTTTCTATTTAACTTTATTTAAATTTTTTTTTTTTTATTTTTTATCTACAGCTTGTCATTGTAATCCAAGAGGTACAATTGATGGCGGACTATGTGATTCTCTGGACGACTCCTTAAACATTGAAGCTGGCCAGTGTCATTGTAAACAAAATGTCATGGGTCTTAAGTGTGATGAATGTAAACCAAGTTTTTGGAATCTCAGTGACCTTAACCCGGATGGCTGTGAACGTATGAAAAATCTACTTAATATAAATGTTGTTTTTTAAAATTTTCTTGGAGTGCTGCACAGAAAGTAAAGAACTATTTGGCATGACTAAATAAAAATGAAAGATATCAACACCAAATTTTATTTGCAAATTTAAAGTACCTTACTATTTTTAATGCAATCTCTAATGCTTATGTTATGTAGTAATACCACTTTTCAATACTGATGCTATACCTTTCTGCCACCAAAGACCATGAATCATTCTAGTTTTTTCCATGCAACTCTATTTCACATATTAAGTATTGTACCTGTCTGCTCCTATTCACTTTTTTTTTTTTACTTTTTACAATACAATATCCCTCATTTTCCTTACATGACTAATATTCCATTGTCATGCCACCTTAACTCCTAATTTCTCCCAGCATATTTCATTATTATTACATATTACACAGCATATTACCTTCAAAATTAATACCACAACATTTCCACCTTAGAAACCTTATTTAAACCAAATATCCTCTCTTCCTTTGTATCCATTCTAATTATATCCTCATTTCTCATGATCTGATGGACTGAGCTAGGTGTTAGTATTTTCGTTCATGATATAGAAGTAAACATCTCTCCTCAGCTTTCTGTACTTTTTCCTCCATTGTTCCCACAATAGGCTAGTAATTATGAAGTTGCCCGTGAGCTACACATGCTAGAGGAAGGCATCCTGACTCTGTATAGACTGTTTGCTCTCAATCATCTATCCAAATTCTTTCCTGTTTAACTCTGGATCGGGTAATGTTTATTGATTTGCTAGTTTAGATCTGCTATGTTCATTTGGAGCAGAGCCACCTCAAGCAGGATTAGGGGTTCTTTACTGTGCAGAGATGTTCCTTAAAATTAAAAATTAATACTGCGTTAATTGATTTTATATGTGATGCTTATTATCTTATAAATGTAAGTTTTCTTATATTGCAGCTTGTACCTGTTTTTCGGCTGGCTCCTACAATAGTTCTACTTGTGACTCTGTAACAGGTGAATGTTTTTGCAAGAAAAATGTTATCGGAAAAGATTGTAACCAATGTCTTAATGAACACTGGGGCTTATCAGAGGATACAGATGGCTGTCAACCCTGCAATTGTGATATTGGTGGATCATATGATACTAATTGTGATGTTATCACAGGCCAGTGCAAGTAAGTATTACAAAGAAGTCATGATGGATGAGGATGCTTAGGTAAAATTTTAGGAGTTTCCAATCTAGAATGGTGTTGGTTTGATTCTCATTGAGGCCAACTAAAACTTATTTTATGGTGGTTCCTTGTAAAAATCTTTTCAATCTTGGTCTAAATAGAGGAATGGAAACCTTTTTATATTTGTGATGCTTGTTTGGACAGGAAACCCAAGAATGATTGTATAAGAATAAGTGCCAGCCTGCAATTTAGGAATGGGGACTGAGTTTAAACAAGGAATGTTTTATATACATTAGCACTCTACTTGAATATCATTAACAAAATAAGGACTTTTCATCATATATCAGGTCTGTAAATATGAAATCAGAATTTGGCCATAGATAGTGCTAGCTATCAACATAAATACTGTCAAGCCGCATTATTAGCGCCATTTTCTTGTTTTAACATCTGATAAAGATTTTCATCTTATAAAAATACAAGTTGTATACAACAGCACAGTTTTTAATAGTGTTTCACTTGTCAATTTCATGCCTGGAAAGTATAATTTATGGACAGCATTGAAATTATTTCTCTATTGGAAGAAAACTGCTCCAGAATCACAACAAATATGGCGAGTATTCTCTTCGTAAATTATAGTGCTTTGTGTAGTTTAAAAAATTAAAAAGTGGCGATTTAGACAAACAAATGATCTGAAAAAGATAAAGTTTGAACACTGCAAATTGTAAGTTTGATAGATGAGGTTACACAAGAAACCATCATTTGATAACCATAGGAAAGATCCAGAAGATAGAAAAATGGGTTCCATAGGAACTTGAATAAAAACCAGCTGGAAAACTTACAAACTTTTTGCGAAGTGCTGTTTGCTGGCATATAATTTCTATAATAAAATTCCAGTTTCATATTTAAATGCCTGGTATGTGAAGGTTTTTTTTTCTTTCTTCTTGATGCCATTCTTTCTTTTCCTGACCTTATGTCTGAAATTATTCAACCGTTATTAAAATTATTAAGTTTTTCGCATATAAAAATATCTATAACTGATAGCACTGCACATTCTGTCTCATAAAGTTTCATCATTTAAGAAATTACATATCATAAATTATCATAACATAAACATGAATTATCATGCCGCCATTAAATTTTTATAAGTGATGTAATTAAGGCCATGAATTTTCTCTTAGCATGTCTTACATAAACTAATCCCGCAATGTTCTCTGGCTCCCAAAATACACTCCTTTTTATTTCTAGAAACATTTGTAATTTAGTAATTTTTCCTTTTTTTCTTTTTTTTTTAGAACTTGATCTAAAATTTTCTAAATCTAAATATTCTTATTTATAATTTTTCAATGAACATCAAACTTTTTTAATATAGTTAACTAATCTTAAGTTTATGTACTTACAAAATGCTGAAATGTAAGGATCGGTTAAAATTGAATTGTTTTGAAACTGACGATTATCGTTTCATATGTTTTTATTTTGTTTATGGAACTGTTTTCCCCCCAAAGTGTAGCATCAGATTCTTACACTATCCCTGGCTATGGTCATCATTTTATATGATTAAATAGAAGTATCGTATTTTTAACTTTAAAAATAGTAGAACTATTAATCATAATAGTTTCATAGAAGTGTGGGAGTGGATGAGGTTTCATGAAAGAGCGAAGATAGTTGGGTGTTTTTGGTTGTTAGAATTACAAATTTCTCATAAGTTTCAAAAATCTAAAATTGTGTCGTGGGCTGGTAACACTAAATTCATTTTGTGGATAGAGTTGGTGACTGTGGGATGATTTCATTCATGTTTTTGAGTTAATTTTTATTTTTAGGTGTCTTCCTCATTTAACTGGTAAAACATGTGATAAACCAGAACAAAGCTATTTTGTTCCCCATTTGGATTTAGTATTTGAAGCTGAAGATGGAGACTGTGGACAGGTAAATGTGCATGCTGAGATAATTACCTTCTCAAGGGTTAATAAATGAATCCGGGTGAAAATAATATTTTTGTTGTAATATGATGAGCTTTATTGGGAATATCGTTACTCTTTGAAACGACATTGCGTGATGTTATGAATACCTTGTTAACAGTGTTAACATTGGGGAAAAAACAAAATACAAAAAAAAAAAAATCTAGACTAGAAATATATGGTGTTAATAATGCACTGAAAACTGATTTTTTAGCAATATATAGAAATTCATTCCTTTTTCCCTTCTGGTTCTTTAGCTGACATCTTTTTGTTCAAATACAATGAATCATGTTTTGTCTTAGATTTCTCTTTGCAAATTTAAGTTTATAATCATGCGATGATGTAGATGTAGAATTTTTATTTTGATTTATTAAATTTTTTTTAAACAAAAGCTTGTCTATAACCACCCCTTAGGAAGGGTGGGAGAATTATTGGTGAAATCATAATAAGTTATAATTTGGAGTTGAAAAATTTAAAAGGATAGTAACTCAGAGATATTTTTGTTTTGTCATCACATTTAATGTTTTTTATAAAAAAAAATTTACCATGGTTGGTGAGATGGGACTTTATTTCAGGGTCTTCTGTTATGGGCAGATGGAGCGGTTTGATTATCATTACTTTTATTTTTACTGTATTAGTCATATGACCATTTCAGGACATTCATATTTAGTATTTTTCTAGTGACCGATAATTTAATTAACATTGTATGAAAGTAAAGTTATTGGTAATGAAACATTTACATGGATGGAGTATGTGTTGAGAAGTATTAGGATGATGGTCTCTGTTTGGATTGTCTATTTAATTGTCGAGCATTTATGTGATCTTCTCTTTTTCTGTCCTGATGATGTCAAAATTGGTAAAATGTTTACTAGTAAATTATTGTCTCATATTTGAAAGATGTAAGGCTTTGTCTTCAGAATTTTCCAAATATATACAATATTTTTTGTCTCTATTCTGTTACTAAATATTTTATAAATGGATGGATTTTGATATTTTTGTTGTAAACAAATCACTGGTCAGAGAAATTTGTTGTCTATTCTGTCTCAATTTTATGTCAGGGCTTCTAAAAACATTGGTTCTTGTGGTTATTCTATTTAGTTTTCAAGTCAAGAAATTTATCAATAAAATATTTTTTTTTTGTGTGTTTTTTTTGTTTCTTGTATTATTAGAATTATTGTCTTTGGTGGTGTAATAATCATCCCAGGAGTAATATTGCGTTTATCCAATATTGTTTTGGTCACATTATTTCTTACATATTTATATCTATTATAACAATAAGGAGTTTGTAAATTAAAAAAAAAAAAAGTTCTTTTACTATTTTATTAAACTTTTCCATCAAAACAAGATTCAATTTACACATTTCTTTTAACATTAATAACATTAGTAGTATTGTGCACTTTGTTTTATACAGCTTTCAACTCTAGTATGAATGAACGCATTAAGTTGTAATTTGCATGTTTTACATTCAAGTATACATTCTAAAATCTGTTATCATTTGATCATTAATAGAAAATATTGAATGGATAGTAATTTTTCTGTAATTTGTGTGTGGGACTAACATTAACTGTGAGAGGATTAGATGAGATGAATGTTACATAAAAGTGTATTGCATGGAGGTTTCGGTAATTTTGAGTTTAATTGGTATTTTTAAAATTCAAATTAAGATCTATGATTTATCTTAAGAAAAATTGATCAACACTAGTAATAAGTATTTTTATACATTGATCTTTCTGTTAACTAATGATTCCCTATTTATTTTCAAGGTATAATAGGTATTATATAGTACAGGATTGACGTATATAATTTGCTTGGCTCCATTTCATTATTAATTAGTTTGATTTTATCTTATTTTAGCATTGTCAAATTTTGGAGAGACCTCCTTCTAAAGATGGATTACCACATTATACTGGGAGTGGATACAGAAAAGTTTTTGAAAAGTCTGAACTTGAATTTTCTATTAACAACATTGCTTTATCAGGAGAATACGATGTGATTCTGCGTTATGATAAGGTAAATAATTTTCTAGAAATTACACCTGTTTATTTTTTAAAATTTTTATTAGAATATTTTCTTTATAAATTGAAGTTTCCCTCAGTCCACTCTTCCTCTCTTCCCTCCACATCACTTGATCTTCCATCAGTCCTTGGTCCACCATACTCTTGTCACAATGTCTCTCCACCTGACATGAGGCCTTCCTCTCCTTCTACCCTCAGCCTCACACTCAAATGCTGTTTTGGAAAGTTGTATACTATCCACCCTTTTACATGCACATCCTACTACTACTATCTTACATACTATCCACATGACCATTCCATTTCAGTTTTCTTTCTTTGGAAGAAAAAAATACCTTTGTTTATCCGAGAACCCATTTTTTTTTTTTATAGAGTTCTTATTCTATAATCATCCAATAAAACACTATTTTAGCTTACTTTTTTTAACAACCACAAATAAAATGGACAAAAAATAGATAAATTACGCCTATTAATTATTAATTTTTATTTCCTGTGTTTCAATTACTGTAAGTAACGGACTGTCAGCTGACAGGGCTATATCAGCTGATCGAGTAGAACAGTTGACTGACTGTGTATATATATAATTAAGACAGACAGGCTCCGCAAATAGATCAGTCTTTGAGTTACAACCGAGTGTGTCATTTCTCTCTCCCTTTCCTTCTT
>NW_027112337.1:835390-842020 GCF_000696795.3 Halyomorpha halys | reverse complement strand
TATATATATAAAGTTAGCTGTATATATCCTCTAAATAATAACAAGAACTCTGTACTACTAGGATTAGTTAGTTATCCATAAGTTTAACAACAAATTCTGTCCCTATATATACCAGACGATTCTGATAATAAAGTTAGTTATTCAAGTACTCTTGTGTTGTTATTCTGCCTGAATCCCTTTTTATTTTTATGTATCCTTTCAGTCTAATCATAAGTGGTACCAAAACCCGGGACCTTTAGATTCTGAATTTCCTTCACGCGATCAGTGATATTGCCAGTCCTAAAACGATATCAAATGGATCCTCTTGAACCAGTAAGTGGGTTACTGAACGTAATTTAAGATAGTGGAAACGGCTGAAGAGTTAAAACAACTTGAATACCAGCTGGCTCAATCAGCAGTGGGGGAATTTTTGCCCACCACAGGGATAACCGAACACAAGATTCATCTAAAGTCGGAAACCCCAATCTATGTAAAAGACAGGCGGTACCCCCAGGCCATGAGGATTGTCATCAGAGAACAATTAGACAAACTTCTACGACAGAGTAATTCTCCGTTTAATAGTCCATTTTGGGTAGTGAAGAAGAAGCAGGGTGAACGGAGTGGGGCTGCGAAACAATATTGAGTCGTTGTGGACCATTGGAAGTTGAATGAGGCAATGAAAGATGAGTGGTACCCACTGCTGAGAGTCGAGGACATATTGAACTGACTGTCGGGGGCGACTATTTTTAGTACCATAGATCTTAAAAGCAGTTACCAACAGGTCAAGATGGCAGGAGCAGATATACCAAAGACGGCATTTTCCTGAGAACAGGGCACTTTGAGTTCGTGTGAATCCCTTTCGGGTTGAAGGAAGCTCTGTTCACTTTCCAGCGTCTCATTGATGAGCTACAGAGGGGTCTAGGTGCCGAATTTTCGCAAGTGTACATGGACGACCTGATTGTCTTCAGTAAAAACGAGCGGTAGCATGCCGAACACTTGACACAGGTTTTTGACAGGGTTCGAGAATTTGATCTTAAACTGTCTCGAGAAAAATCTAAATTCGGGCTTATTGAAATCCGGTTGAGCTGATCCACTTCATAAAAGGGCTCATCGACTAATAAGCTAAATTTAAGTGAAGTCTATTGAAAATATACTTGATAGTGAAGATGCGGAGGCATTAAAAGCATCAGTCGTCTGCAGAGTGAAGAGGGAGCATCCTTAGATTCAGGCAGGCGAAGAGACCCCATGGAGAGTTATCAAAGAAAGATTAAAGAAGGCATTCGGAGGGGGACAGTGGATCCTAGAGGAAGACATATTCATGGTTATCAGGGAAACGAAGAAACTGAGACAGCCTAGTTGGCAGTATGCTGCAGAACTCCTGGCACGTTATAACAGAATCACAGATAAACTCAGCGAGATGATGGAGACAATCCAAGTATAGGGTCGAATGCAATTCCTATCCATGGTACTGAAGATTCAGTTGGCAAAAGAACTGGGTAAGAAGGAGGAACTGCCAAGAGACCGCTTGTTTGTGGAATGTGCTCAAGATCTCAAAGAGACAAGCACTAGGGAGGTGGAGGCCCGAATAGAAGTAGAAGAGCTGGGTTCCCAGATTGAATATCAAAGACCGAGAAACATGTCTAACCCTTGGAAAAAAAAAAGCACAGAAATGGTAGGAGAGAGAGAGAACAAGTAACCAGGAAAATAGAAAGAGCCATCGAAACCCACATACGATGATTGATGGGAGAACCGCAAGTGTCATGGTTATGGGAAGGTTGGGCATTTAGTGGCGCATTGCCCATGCACGAAATGCTTCGAATATGAGGCAGAGGGACATATAGCCGACAGTAGTCCTATATGTATCTGTGGAGGAAGCAGAATCAGCCTGAACCCATGGAGATCAACGCACAGAGATAACGGAGGGAGAAAATCTGAGAAAGAGGCAATACTGAACAAGTATGATAATATTTTGTTCAAAGAAGGGGAAATACTGGAAGCTACTGGAAAAGCGGTGCACGAAATTACGTTGAAGCAGGATAGGGTGACGTATGTGAAGGAGAGGCGATGTCCCCAGGCACTTCGAATGCACATTTGGGAAGAAATAGAAAGTTTACAGAAGCATGGGATAATTGTGGACTGTACTTTGTCCTCTAACAGTGAGTGAGAATATGGTCGATAAAAATACCCTATCCCGAGATTTGAAGATGTTCTAGATAGATTAGTCGGTGCGAAGATTTTTCACACATTGGATCTAAAGGCGGGATACCACCAAATTATAATGCACCCCAGGGATCAGCACAAAACCGCATTTATCTATGAAAGAGGCCACTATGAATTCACCAGAATGCCATTTGGTTTGAAAACGCTCCTATAAAATTCCAGAGACTTATGGACGAATTCTTGTGGGGATTGGACGAAGCAGTTTGCCAAGTGTATATGGACGACCTGCTAGTGTTCAGCAAATCAGAGAGTGACCATGTGGAACACTTGAAGGGTGTGTCAATTTTCAGTAGTTATAAATTCAATAACAGCATGCTTTTAACTCATGTTTACATATCATTCAAAAATGTCTCTATAATTCCACTTCTCAAAACAAAATGTTTGACTTCACTGACTTTAAACCTGGGCATGAACCCAGTCAGCTGGCTTTCAACTCGTGCCAGTCACCTGAACGCAGCCAGCTGGACTGCCTACTGGCTTCATGTGGTCGCGGCTTTTGAATTATTCCTGGCTAACCTGTCAGCTTCCTTGTTGCTAGGTATGCCACAGTGTCCTAGTTCCCATTCAATGGTGACTCTATTGTAGTGTGTGAGACCACTAATTCAGAAATTGAACCACCTGTGGCTCATTACTATTCCCAATTTGGAGTACTCCTAAAAAAAAAAGTAGATTTTTAATCACTTTTACTGTTTATTTACCTGTTTAAATCCTTCTGTCCAATTTCCTAACATCAAGTAAGATGATTAATAAGTAATTTCTCCTGGAATATTCTTGATATACCTATATTGGCTTTGTGCCACCATAATAAGGCTGCACATAGGACCATTAGTCTAATGGCTGTTATAGACTGCCAATAGACCATTTTAGCTTTAAGCCCCCAGGTTTTGCCCACCGCTCAATTATAGACAGGGCCATAGGCACTTGTGTGCTTTGTTGGTTGTTCTCTTCAGATGGCTATGCCATTGGAGTTTGTGGTCCAGAACAACCCTCAGGTGTTCTACCTCTCTACCCAAGTTTTTCTGGATCCCGTTTAGTATAGGCAATCTAAAATTACTCCTTTTTCTTTGTGAAGATACAGACATTTACCTCAAGTGGGTTGATGTTAACACAATTGTCTTTGCACTTATTCATCAGGATGCCTGTTGATATTTAGAATAAATCTGAAAGTATATTAGAATCGTGATTGCAGAATTCCAATCAGAATCGCAATATCATCTGTGTATCCTTGTTTGTAGATGCATGAAGCATTGAGGGTTGACTACAGAGAGTCTACAATCTTTTTCTATGGTTTAATCAGAAAGGATGTGAGAAATAGTCTGAATGAATTTGGTTCTTCATAAGATATGGATGGTTTTGGCTCTACACGGAGGTCAAATTTAAATTTATTGGACTTATTTATTTATTGACTTAAATTAATTGACCTTGGATCACCTCTGGTACAAGGTGTTAGTTTCTTCTGTAGCCTACACAAAAATCAATCTTGTTCAACTACCACCTAAAGAAGGCATTGCTATGCCGCCAAACTTGCTGGAGTTACCACATAACTATTTTCATAGATTAAGTATTTTTGACAATATTTCACAAAATAAGAGATATTAGGATTTTTTTTTACTTTCAAAGAAACTGGTCATTTAGTGAACACCTGTGTCTTCGAAAATTATATTTGTAAAGAGCTCATGTGCACTTTTCTTTTACAGCTGCAAATTTGATTTCTTACTATTGATTTAGGTTCAATAATACTTTTTATAATAAAATAATCATAGTTATATATTCTTTTTGCACTCACAGATGTATAGTTTGACTGGAATATTGGAGTTTTAAAAAATAATCCTTCATATTTGTAATATTTGGTTGGTATTGCATACTATGAAAATCTTTTGCTGTGGTATTTTTACTGGTACTGATAGCATTGGTAGTACAACAGATAACCCAGAGGGGTTCATCCATACTCATATGGCTATGAACTATGGTTTCTATGATATATTTTAAAATTAAATTCTTATTAATAATTATTAATTGATGGATTTCAAATATAAATGCATATCTTTTTTTTTCTCCAAAGCCTGAATATGATTGGGCAGATGTTACGGCACAGTTACTGCGTGAAACTCCTGTAGATTATACTGGCATTTGTGCCAATTTCCAGCCTTCTGATGACATAAAAAAATTTCAACCTCGGTCTGGTAAGGATCTTTATATACTTTGTATTAAACTTTTTAGTCAGGTCATGAATAGTGATCTAAAACTTACATGTGATTCATTAAGTAAAAACTATAAGAAGAATATATGTATATATAGTTGACCGTAAAAATTGATATATAAGAAGATGGTCAGGGTTGCGGTCAAAAGAGAAACAAAAATAGTTTACAACTATTTATTTTCCGACGTTTCGCCCCACTTTGCAGGGCTTCATCGGGGCTAAAAAGATACAAAATGATACAATGATAAGAATAAAAATACAAAGATAAGATACAATGATAAGAATAAAAACGAGTAACAATGGCAAGAGTAAAATTTCTTTATAAAAATACGTAAAATATAAAGCTAAAAAAATACAGGAGATACACATAAAACAAAAACAATACGGGGAAGGAAAAAAAAAAATTATAGCGATAAAATAAACGTCATGAAAGACTAATAAAAATTTTTAAAAAATAATAATAATAATGATATAAAATGATAATAAATAAGCAAATAACAAGTCAGGACAACCTACATGTTCAAAGCAATCGGTTGAACAGAAAGAAACAATGTAGCGGAAGCTTGGAGGAGTGGGGAGGAGGTAGCCAGCAAACCGTTTAACGGCTTTATTTCAATTTCAAATACGTCACGTATACAGGAAGTAGTGATAAAGATATGACGAAAAATGAAAAGTGATAAGAGAAAAATACAGAATGATACAGTACATGAGTTATTACATGATAATAATAATAACTATAATAACTAAGTAAAATTAGAATGACACGTATCGTTACTAATAATAGGAGATTATACTGATGAAAATAAAACAATATAGGATATAATAACAATAATTGTAAAAGAAGTTACTCATAAAAAGTAAAAGTAAATAAAGAGTAGTTAAAAAAAAAATACAAAAAAATAAGTAAGAAAAATAATTAAATAATGATAACTACTGTAGTATTTATATATCGTGAAAATAATCATTTATCTACTCTGATAATAGTAATAGTAAAGATAACAGGAGTAACATGAATAACATAAAGTGAAATAAGGTGATTTAAAAATCGGAAGTGAAAGTTAAAAAATAAAATAAAAATATATATAAAAGTACAAGGTGAGATGCAGAAAGAAGTACATAAAAAGATTAAAAATAAGTAATAAAGTATAGAAATAAGTGAAAAAAAAGTGAAGGAATGTTAACCATATAGGTGATGATAATGATAAGTGAAATAAGTTAATTGAAATATGTGAAATAAAAGTTAACAAAAAACAAAAAGTAAATGTGAGATTAATAAAACATAGATGGATAAATATAAGTAAACGCAGCGATAGATAATATAAGTGATAAAGAGATAAACAGGTGAAAAAACAAAAGTATAATAGAAAAATGTTTGGTGATGATAATAAAATGAGTGTAAAATTATTTAGTCTTAATTAAGTTTAATATATGGCTGTATGTATGCAAAATACAGTTTTTATCGATTTTGTGTTAACTGGAAGGGGATCAAGATGTATATAAATGGATTCTGAGATGAGTCTCTTTTGGTAATTAGGAACAGTGGCTAAAATAGTGGTATGGTCAAAATCAAAAGTATGATTAAGTGTAAGGGCATGTTCTGAAAGTTTGGAAGCGGATGAGTTGTGGGAAGTTATAGATAATTTATGTTGAGAGATACGTGATCTGAGGTGGTTTTTAGTTTCGCCTATATATGAAGAATTACAGTTGGGGGAGGAGCAAGGAATCCGGTATACAACGTTAGAGCGGTATTGGAGTGGAATAGGATCCTTGGTATTAGTAAAAAAAGTAAAATAGTTTATTTTGAGATTTGAGTCCAAGACGTAGTGAAGGGATTGTTGATTTTAAGAATTTTTGTATGTTGTTAGTGAGAGAGGGGACATATGGAAGGGAGAGAGAGAGAAATACTTTATTTATTCATCTATTCTGCCTAAATACATTTGGTTGCCATCTCACACAGCATACTTATCAATCCGTAATCGGACATATATACATTACACACACATGGTATAATCATAAAAAAAGATATACAATAATAGGGTATAATAAACAATTTTTTTCACCCCTACAGTTTCCTTTTACAATCCATTTCGGTCTGTACAACCAATGTTTCACTCATTCCTATTTTTCTTTCTCATTTCTGCTCAATTATTCAATTCACCTGATCAACAAATTCGCTCTCCGGAATTCACCCTCCTAGATCCTCTTCAGTGACCCGCTAAAAAATTCAATAT
>NW_027112337.1:831358-834608 GCF_000696795.3 Halyomorpha halys | reverse complement strand
TGATATTAAGTTTCAGTGCGTTCGCCCATTCTGACCCCGAGAGTACCTGCTTGTCGCATACATATCTATTTGCTTTCGGGGTCTCTTTGAAATGGCGAACACCGATACCCTGCCATCTGTAACTGGCCCATTCTTCGATAGCCTCCTCACGTAACGACTGTCGTAGAGCTCTAATACTTTGGTTGCCCCTATCCTACCCAAGTCTATCAGCACATGCCGAATAATCTATAAATCGAGAGAGTGGATGGTTAGGGGAAGGAGAAGTAGGCGTAGAACGGTTGATGTAAGAGTTTAAAAGTTTGTTTATGATGTGAAATGGAAAATCATTTGAAAGCAAGATAGTCTTAATATGGTGAATGTTTGTATTGTGGTATTGGGGATCGGATAAGGAAAGGCAACGGTGTATGAGATTTTTGGCAATATTAATTTTTTGATGGTGGGATGCTGAGAAAAATAGTTAAGTAGTCTACCGGAGTAAGTGGGTTTGTTATACCAGTCAGTGGACAAGGAGCCGTCATTATTCTTTATAATAAGCAGGTCAAGAAAGGGGAGGGAGGAGTTTGTTTCGGTTTCAACAGTGAAATGAAGGCGAGGGTGGTAAGAGTTAAAAGAAGAAAGGATATGAGGGATTTAGAATGAGAAAAAGGTCGTCTACATATTTCTTTATAAATAAAATGTTGTTATGGAATAAAGGGATGACGGAATCAAGGAGGTCATTGAGCACAATGTTAGAGAGATCGGTGGCGAGAGAGTTTCCCATGGCGAGACCTGATGTTTGGTGAAAAACTTTCCTTGAAAAGTTAGATATCCAAATTTGCAACATAGTATATAAATAAATAGTTGTAAACTATTTTTGTTTCTCTTTTGACCGCAACCCTGACCATCTTCTTATATATAAGAAGAATATATTATAATAATGTATATTCTAAACAGTTTTATTATTTGAAGGGTTTCTCTGATAAGGTTCTAACTACAAAATTTAACCAAACGATTTTTCAGGGTAAAAAACTACTTTCTTACCTTATCTAACTGGTACTAGTAATAAAGATAGTTGTTATGAATCTAGCAATAATTCAGTTTTTAATGAACCCTTAACAAAACTGTGTTTATGTGTCAAAACTGAAAAGGTGTTAATTTGGTCAAAGGTCTAACTTTTTTCCTTATCTCAGATATCTTTGAAGAAATGTTAGTTAAAACCTTTTTACAGGAAGCTCTTCATCTAAGTATGAGTTATGTATCTTATGTGCTAATATTACATTGCTATGAATATTATATAAAAATGGTTTTACTTCAGAGTTTAGCTTGTTATTATTAAAATTAATATGATAAATTAAAATAATTGTCAAATTATTGATTATAATTTCATTTGTTAAATTGGAATTGAAAAATCAATTTTTTTTCTTTTTAATTTTTATTGGAATTTACAACTTAACATAATTATAAATTTAGTAAATTTTATGTATGTTATTTTGGAGTGATACAGGCATGTATAAAAACTACCCATTGATAGCACTCTAAAGAAGTTTTTACATTAGCAGGTCTCGTGGCCATCTTCTTTTCAGGCACCTCAGAGGATTGTCACGAATGAAAGAGGAAGCAAGGTTAGAAACTAGTGGGTTTGGATGGATAGGGAGTTTATAATGGAAGGAATGATGTCTGGTTCAGGCTAGATCGGTTATGTATGGAACATTAAGGTCTATATGTATAATTTTATTTGTGACAAAGTAAGGAGCATTGAGGATTTTATCTCAACTCTATATGTCCAGATTGACCTTATTAAAGTCATGTAGATCAGTATTTTGTAATGAATTGGAAGTTTGGACTCTTTGTCGAGTAAATGCTGTAATAGTCGAAATTGACGTGCAGTTTCCTGCCTTTTCAGCCTTGTGTGAGGATTCCAGATTAGTCGTTTGTTCAGATGTAGTCCAAGGTAGCGGATCTGTTCAACAGGAGTAAGAGCTACATTATTAAAGGATACTGTAGGGCTCTCGGTAGGTTTATAATGAAAGGTAAAGGTGATTTGGTGAGATTTATTTTAATCCTCCAATTACGACACCATTATTCGAGGGCACCACCATATGGAGCACCATTATATGGGATTAGAGAGTTTAAGATGAAATTAAAGGGTTATTATTAACAGCGAGCATACATATGTTATCGGCATAAGTGGTAAGGATAGTGTTAGGATTAGTTGGGATGTCAGCTGTATAGATGGTGTAGAGGATGGGACCAAGAATATAATCTTGAAGAACACCAGCGGACTGAGAATTGAGGGATAGATAGGAACCATTGTTTACTTGGAATAATCTACCAGTGAGAAAGGAATGGGTGACGAGAAAGTATGTGGGAAGTAGGAATTTACAGAGTTTGTAGAGCAGTCCAGGGTGCCAGACTCGATCAAAATCCTGTTCTACATCGAAAAAAATTCCCACGCAGTACATTCCATGTTCCAAAGAAAACGAGACAACATCCACCCCTCGATGACATTGCTGGATAGTGGAGTGGGATGTTCGGAATCCAAACTGGTGGTCAGGGATTATATGATTGGAATCTAGGATGGGGTATAGGTGTTTCAGAATGGTTTTTTCAAGGATTTTTCCCATGATCGGTTATAGAGAGATAGGGTGGTAGGTGGATGGATATTCTTGCAGCTTTTGGGGTTTGTGTATCATTTTGACTATAAATAATTTCCATAGGTCAGGAAAATATGTGGAATGGAGTACAGCGTTATATATGTAGGCGAGGAATAGGATGGTTTTTAAGGAAGAAGTTTTAGGATGTGGGATGTTATTTGGTCATGTCTAGGAGCTTTGCAGGTAGGTGATCTTTGAATGATACTAGATATTTCTGAAGGATGAAATGCTTTAGGTGGGAGAGTCATTTGGAGCGGAATATTTAGTTCTGCTTCAATACATTCAAGGTGAATTGGTTTAAGGATATCAGGATGTGGAATAAAGGTTTTAGAGAGGTGTTGTCGGAATGTTGGTGATTTTTCTTCATCAGCTCTAGTCCAGGATTGGGAATCGGTGAGAAGTGGGTGGTTAAAATCCAGCAATTTTTTAGTGGTTCTCCATAATGATTTGTCAATAGTTGTAAGATTTTCTGTAAAGCTAAGTAAATTTTTAATTTTTTAATTTCTATATATGGATATATAGTTGACCGTTAAAGTTGATATATAGGAAGATGGTCAGGGTTGCGGTCACAAGTGAAACAAATATAGTTTACAACTATTTTATTTTCCAACGTTTCG
>NW_027112337.1:828647-828963 GCF_000696795.3 Halyomorpha halys | reverse complement strand
TTGAGAGATACGTGATCTGAGGTGGTTTTTAGTTTCGCCTATATATGAAGAATTACAGTTGGGGGAGGAGCAAGGAATCCGGTATACAACGTTAGAGCGGTATTGGAGTGGGATAGGATCCTTGGTATTAGTAAAAAAATAAGATAGTTTATTATGAGATATGAGTCCAAGACGAAGTGAAGGGATTGTTGATTTTAAGAATTTTTGTATGTTGTCAGTGAGAGAGGGGAAATATGGAAGGGATCTATAAATTGAGAGAGTGGATGGTGGATGAGGAGAGTTTGGGGAAGGAGAAGTAGGCGTAGAACGGTTGATG
>NW_027112337.1:816534-828352 GCF_000696795.3 Halyomorpha halys | reverse complement strand
AAAAATAGTTAAGTAGTCTACCGGAGTAAGTAGCTTTGGCCTGCAAAGTGGGGCGAAACGTTGGAAAATAAAATAGTTGTAAACTATTTTTGTTTCACTTGTGACCGCAACCCTGACCATCTTCCTATATATATATATTTTTAATTTCTACTTTTAGTTTGTTAGTCAATTTGGTGTAATAACTTGTCAGTTGTATTTCTGGTCCTATGCCACTTCATTCTTGCTCTCCATTTTTCCCTTAACAAGATACAAATATGCTGTGGCAGGTTATTTTGTTTATTGTTAGTAATTAATTATGTTAGTCGAAGTATTGCCATTAATAATTATTGATGCTGTAAGTTTTCCCATAGCTCTGTCAATGTCTTGTTTTGTCTTCAGTTGAATGTTTAAGTCTAGTTTATTTTCTAAGTCATATTTAACTTTGTCCCAGTTGACTTTTCCTGTAATCAATGAAGGAACGGAGGACTTATATACGAAGCTTAAATGTAAAAAAAAACAGAACTGAACAATGATCTGATGAAAAGTCATCCAGGGATTCAACAATGGCTTGGAGGAGGAAATCTGGGCAGTTATAAATATATCTAGGATATCAGGGTGTTTTTTGATGGATGTAGGCCAATAAGTAGGATTTGGAGGTGAGAGAATAGAATATCTATTGGAGTTTGAAACACGGGATAGGATGTTACCACGGGAGTTAGATGTTCTGCATCCCCATCGTTAATGTTTATAGCATTATAGTCTTCTCCAGCAATGAAACGTGGCCCGAGAGTTATATTCAGGATTAGGAATCAAGGAGATTATAAGAAAGGTTATTACCAAGAGGACAGTATACAACTGAAAAGGTAAGTAGAAAGGACGAGTTGAAATTATAACCGAGATGGATTGTATAAAATCTGTTGGATTGGAAGGAATGAGGGAATGGGATAAGGATTTGTGGATAAGGATGCAAAAACCAACATGGGAAGTGTTGTCTGGGTGGTCTGATATATAAGTAGTGTAGTCTCGTATGCAAAAGTGTGTCCTTTGTGTGAAATGAGTTTCAGTCAGTAGTGCTATGTCAATGTGTTTGTCCTGTAGGAAAAGTTGAGTTTATCATGGTGATTTTGTTGGCCATTAGCATTGCATAATTCGACAGCTAGGGGCTTTGTGCTCATCGTGGGTAATTAAGTGGGATTTCGGATAGGATTCTAGTGAGAAGTCTGATAAGGGGTTTGATGGTCTCTTGAAGATCCTGGGGAGGATAAAACAATTGAAGTTATTTTAATAATATTGATTGGATTTTGATAATAAGGGTACAGATCAGGGGCTTGTGATGGACAGTTTATGTGACTAGGAGTACTGGGTGAGGGTGAGGCTCGTTGTGATTTATTGGAAGCTGGGGTATGAGGAGCCGTGTTGGTTTTCAGTGGTAATTGGTACGGGGAGTTTATTGGAACAGATGGGCAAGGTGGAACTGGGAGTGGAGGTAGAGGTTGAGGATGAGAGGTCAGGGGCTTGGGTTGAGGAGCCTGAGGTTGGGGCTGTTGTTTCTTGATGGTGATCTCGGAGTATGTCCGGGTTGAGTCTTCAGTTCGATCCAATGTTTTTGAAGTAGAAGGCTGTGGTTCAATGAAATGAGCTGGTTTCTCCAAGTTTGGGAAAATATTAAAATTTTAGGTTTCAGGTGGCAGAGTGCGAGTTTGATCAAGTCTTGTTGATACCATGAAATGAAATCTCTGCTTGTGGAAATTTTTCTAAACCTCACAGCCTCTGTAGCTGGTTGGGTGGTCTTTTTGACAGAGAGCACATTTTGACGGTTCATCTCGTGTTTTCTGGCAGGTGTCATTTGCATGAAGCCCAGCACATTTAACGCTCCTGGCCTGGTGATGGCTATAGGTTTTAGTATGCCCAAAATTTTGACACTTAGTGCAATGGAAAATGATTGGTTTTTGTTTGGGATCTACAAATTTGATGGTTGAATAAACCTACCTTGTGACCTGATAATTTCAGAATTATTTCAGGCTGGCTCTAAGCCAATAAAGAATAATGGAAGAGGATATTTGTGAGTGGGGTGTAGAATGCCCGATATATTCCTCACATTATGACCAATTTCTTCCAGGCCTGATAGTGGCTGTGGGAGTGGTTGAATGGAGACCGGTAGCAATGAAAATCATAATTTTTGTCGGTCAAATAGTTGATATGTTTTTTGTAGTTTTGCTTGGTGGTAGTGTTTATCATAATGTCTTTGACACTTGAAAAACACTATAAAATTTTCTATTCTAGAGACGAAGATAGGGGGTTGGCTCTGGATTTGAAAATCCTTGAGGTTCTGGATTGTTAGCAGTAGTAGAATTATTGCTGGTTGAGGTGGTAGGTGTTGTTAGCTCTGGTTTAGTGGCTGCAGTGGTTTTAATGTGAGTTTTGGGTTGTACAGCTGGATTTTCTTTAGTAAAATTTGAGAAATAGCATTTTCTCATATTTCAAAAATCAATAAAAATTACAATTTTTTTATTTTTGGCGTATAACTTTCTAAGTAAGCATTTTATGGAAAAGATAATCTAATACAATTCATGTTTATGATATTAAGTCAGTTTTTTCAAATCATGATTATGGATACTTATGGTAAATTAAATTTTAAAATAATTTTTTTTTTTTTTTATTAAATTTTCAATACCATGTGTGTACAAAGTGTCAAAACCCATAAAAATGTTGGGAAATTTATGCCTTTAGAGGGCGTGGCTGATGTGAATTTGTCTTAAAATGTTATTTGCTATTATATAATAATATAATAGCAAATATTGTAATTCATAAAAAAAGTAAACCATCTCATCGAGAATTCCAGAGTTAATTTTGCTGAAGAAGAACTAGAGGTCAGACACTTAATCTTGTTTTCTAAAATTCAAAATAAGTGTATATTATTTGTTAGTATTACTTTTTTTAAAGATATAGAAAGACTTAAGTATATAATATTTCAATATATCAACTTTATAACTATTCTTTGTGATAGTAAATATTTTTTTTAACTTTTGTATTTGGGGAGTGTAGTAAATTTCAATAACCAAAATTGGTAGATATATCTGGAATATTCTTACATTATTTGCATTCTATTCCAAAGTAATCCTTTTCCGAAGTTAATTCCAGTTATCTGAAGAATGTGTCCTGGTATTTAATTTTTAAAAAATCTCAAAAGGAAAATGCCTATTAAAAGGAGAATGTCAAAACATATGTCTCTGAATTTGTGATAGCTGCACTTTTTTATAGAGGTAATAAGTTGCTTTCTTCTCTCAGTCACTTGACTTAACAAGTTAGAGCAGCATCTAATTCATCAATTTAAAAGAAAACTTATGCCATCTTGGAGGCTTTACGTCTTTGGAAGTACTATCTTCTCAGTCATCATTTCTGTCTCATTACTGATCATTAAGTCTCTTTCATGAAAACCAATCACCAACCAGGCAAAATAAATAATGACATAATTTACAGGCCAGGATCACCATTTTGGCCCAAGTATTGTGTGAAGGACTGCTTAACCAATCTACTTAGCCCTTTCAGAATAAACATTGATTTTAATAATCCTGCACTATCAACATCACAAAATCACTTTCTATTTGTGATAAGAACTATCGAAATTGGTTCATCTATTTGTGAGTTAGTTGTGCCATAGGTGCACTGACAAACTGACCCCAAAACATGGTTTTTGGACTCAGGGAGCTTGGGAATGACAAATCTGTTAAAAACCGGATACTAAAAATTTTACCTGATTATTATACCTTCATTGACTTAGCTATCACTGGTGGCTGTAAGGAAAGTAAAAAAAAAGAAAAAAAAATGAATGAGTAAAATGAACTGCTTTTTTAAAACAGTTCATTTTACTCTCTGTTAGTCAATATCAGAGTACATTTTCTATTATTTACTATATTTGTATTAGTTATGGTATTTTGTCTTGTCTTGTTGGGTATGGTGTTAGTATATCTGGTATTTTGTTGGTGTATGTGCAGAAATTATATAGATATTTTTAAAAGATGTCTTTCATTCAAACTGATTTTTTCTTTCTGTAATAGCCTCATTTTTTAGGACGTTTTCCATTAATCTTCAAAATTATAAGCCTGTCTAGAGTCAGTTTACCATGTTACTACCATCGTAAGTATATAATCTCTTAGTGACAGTTATTACCTCTTTCTTCATTGTATCTCTTGCAAAGCTACTATGTCAATGTAAATTTTCCTCTTTTGGCAAAGTAGCATCTTAGCCCTTTCCCTTGTGTAAGTTAGTTACCAATATTAGTATTCTTTGATTTTTATTTAATGGGTTTATAATAGTCTGTAAGGAGAATGAGTTATCAGTCATTGTGTTAGTTGGATGTGCTGCCTGCTCAAAGAGCATTCTGACTTTTCTCTTCCTATCTAATGTTGCTATTTAAGGTTTGCAGATCTATCTTCGCTCTTCATATTTCTTAAATCAATCCAAGGATAAATTGTATTAGTCATTTACAGACATATTCAGCTCTTATGGAATTTCTATGAGATGACAATAACATGAGATGTTATGTAGTCCAGTTTTTGTTTATAACTTTATCAAGGTTTTTAAACTTTCAGGGCTTTCATTATACATTATCTTTATGCAATATATTTTATAATTATTCTTTCTTTCTTTTTTTTAATATTTTATAATAAAGCTTTATCTCGTTTGCAGACTCGACTTATGTCAGTGCCAATGGATCATTATGTCTTGAAAAAGACAAATCATATAAGTTGAAATTTATTTTTAAGTCTGATAGCAATCAGGTAGAGGCTCCATCTGCTTCTATTTTAATTGATTCAGTAAGTATGTCTAAATAATGGAATTTTATTATTTATATGTCTTTTGATTAATACATAATGCTAATTTTATCTCAACTAAACCTTTTCTAGCACAAAATGCATTTAATATAATTGTAGTGAATGAGAGGGTTTAAAATGATTGTGGAGTTAGTCCAGTTTGCTTTATCTTGAGAAAGTGGGCGTTTTTAAATTACCAAACTTGGTTTACATCAATGTATTCTAACCATCTTATATGTGTGTTTGATAAATAGTAGTGTTTCATGACCAGTGATACAGGGAGGTGATGTAGTCAGTATCCATGCTTATCTGTCAGGTTTTCCCCCCAACCCATTTTCAGCATTATGAGGGCATATCAAAGCAATCCAGTTGTCCTATAAACATTCTTAGGCTAAGTTTGTTTGGGGAGTTACTCGGATAATGGTGGTTAAAATGTCAAGAAGAGGCCAAAGAGAGAGTGATAGATCAAGGAACTCATCTGGGTCATGGTTTGTAAAGTTCTGATAATAGCAGTTTACGTTGAGGCTGCAGCCACATGAACCAGTTTTCATGTAGTAATGCAACTTCTTGTCAAGTAACTTGAAAATTTGCTCTACTCAGTCTCATATATGGGTTAATCTACTACCAACTCAGCTGTTTGTTGATTCCAAGATAGATGAATTGAAGAACAGATTTTCACACAATTGTTTTATGTTTAAATAATTCTTAAAAATCAAAATAATAGTAAAATTAAATATTGCTTTCAACTTCTTCCTTTTTTGTAATTATAATTAACAATTGAATATTTTTCAATATTTTCTTCACTGAAATATCATCATCATTTATAATAACACAGCGATTAGTATATTTTTGATTTAGACTGCACTGTTCTGATCTCTTAACAAAAATTATTCTTATGTTTAATTTTACAAACCAAAAACTAAAAACAATTATTCATTTAAAATTTTTTGAGGTTAATGACTTTCATTTTGAATGAAATATTTATTAAATATTTCATGCAAAATGGAAGTCATTAACCTCAAAAAATTTTAAATGGATTGACTCACCAGACTTCCTATAGATATAATCCACAAAAAACAATTATTTCACATACTAGGTCAACAATACAGGTCTTTTCTGCCGCCCTAGTAACATCATGCCAGAAGGCTGAACACAGTCCTAGCAGCACCATTGGTAACAAACTTGTCTAGGTATTTCTGTTGAGCTGTGCCGTGAGAGCGGTCTTGGGTGTACAATGCCACCTGATGCTTCTTTGCAGCCCTCGAAAGCTGTGACAGTCTCCTCTGTCCATGCTATCGGTGTCTCATTGTTCTTCCTAGTGCCCTATAAATATAAGTTTAATGGTGATTGAAATGACTGAAGCTTCAATCGGAAGGCAACATCTGTAGAAATTATCCATTCCCGGGAAATGATGTCGATTTGCTACCATAGAAGGATGTGGGTAGTTGACAATGGCTTGAACCTTTTCAGGCAGTGCTGTGACTCCATGCAGTATCACTTTATGGCCTCAAAACTCTAATACCTCAACTGCGAAGACATGCTAGGAAAGGTTGATAATTAGGCCATGCTCCTGAAGGTGACAAAAGACTGCATCCTTCGTAGGACTGCATCCAAAAACCTCTGAAAGGATTGAGCAGCATTTTAAAGCCCAAAACACATGCATACAAGTTCAAAGAAACCGAATGGGGTTATGACTGCCATCTTCGGGATGTCTCCCTCTGTAATTGGAACCTGATAGGAAGCTCTCTTTAAGTCTAATTTACTGAGAATTCGCTTCCCATGCAGATTAATGTTGAAGTCAGCAATATTAGGTACTGCCTATTTATCTGGTACCGTCTTCACATTCACTTGGCAGTAATATCTATGTTCAATAAAGCAATGAGGTTAGTAAAATTGGGATACTTCTGAGTTCGGTCTACTACTTGCCTTCGTGTACCTAATAAATTGAAGGTACGGAAGCATTAGCGAGCCTACCCTTCATGGAAAGGCCTGTCGTTTTATCCAACAATTGGGTTCCCACCAAATCTACAATAAGTTTGTAGTTAAAAAGAAGGTCATCACCTATAATCAGGCGTCTGGCAGAAGTAGGACAACTATTCTGCCAGACGCCTGATCACCCTTGTCGCTGGTCTAAATCCTTCTCGATGAGACACTCACCATAGTTAGGAATTGGGGTACTGGCTGCATATAGGAAAAATTCTCCAGGCTTGGTCTTCAAAGGTTTCTTTATTGGAAACACAGATAATGCAGCTCCTGCGTCCACCATACTCATAGGATTTTTATATGATTAGCCTTCAAACAAAATTTTCGTCAACAGTGATTCTCTATGATCTGAGACCACATGGTAGCCTGATATTATCACTTCAGAAAAGGTGCGAAGCCTTTCTAATATCTTTCATATTTTTCTATTAGATCTTTGGAGTACCCCAAGATGGTCCTTGTTTATTGGAGTTCCTTACTCTCTGATTTCTTCATCCACAATATGGTTGGTGATTTTCCAAGGTATCTACCAGACCTGGAAAACTTGGTTTTCCTGGAAAGTTCGGGAGTTTTTCGAACCTGGAAAAGTTAGGAATTTTATGCAAAAACACCAAACATCAGAGAATTTTACCAGCTAAGGAACACAATCCCAAATTTCCTCTCATGAATGAGAATCATTTGTCAAAATAAGTTTATATAATAGTGACATGAAATAAGTATATATATGATTGATAGGTCAAACTTATGGTGTGTTAATCAATTTTTAGTTATAAACAGAGAGGCCTTTTAACTTAGTTCCTCTATTTAAATAAGTAAAAATAGCACTTAGAGTAATCGTCTTTGTTTTTCATTACCTCATTATATTTTATATAAGAAGATTAAGTAAATTATGTATATTGTATAAATTAAAAGAAATATGTTATAAAATTTTAATTACTAGTTTTCAGTACTGTATAATAGTTGAATATTTTCACTTATTTTTGTAAATTGTAATGTTTAGGTTGCTTTGGTTCCAAAAAGTGAATCTATACCATTCTTCCATGGCAGCCCTAAGAATGAAAGAAGAAGAAAAGAGTATGATGATTTTAGATGTAATGAAGCATTCTTCACACAGTTACATGGCAATAATATTTCTGACATTTGCAAAAAATATCATTTTAGTATTTCTGTTAATATTCATGGAGGAGCATATGGTATATTAACTATTTTAGAATTGGATATTAATTATTTAGGTATGCATATATAACTCAGTTATGAATAAAGAATTTTTCTTTTTCAGAATGTAAATGTGATCCTACTGGTTCTAAAAGTGCATTTTGTAATGAGAATGGTGGAGAATGTGCTTGTAAGCCAAATGTTGTTGGGCGCATGTGTAACAAATGTATTTTTGGAACTTATGGTTTTAGTCCAGATGGCTGTAAAGGTATTGTCTTTTTTTTATCAGACTGATACGGGTTGTTGAATATCTCTATTGTCTTATTTTTATTCATTAAAATTTAATGATATATATTCTTTAAATTATTGTATATAGTAATTATTTTGTTTAAAAAAAAAAAAAAGTTGGCCTAAATAACCACGAGGTTACAGAAATTTTGTTGTTAAAACTTTAACTAACTGAAGTAGCCTTATGAATATAATATCATTGGTGAATGTGCTTGATAGTAAGACTGATGTGACTGCCATGATGCAGATTCATCTGTATTACTTATCTATTCCTTTTGTTTATTTTTTAAATCATATCCCTGGAGATCGCCTATTACCAGACACTCTTAATCTCCTTTTTTTCTTCCTTCTCCATAACAAAGGGTCTTTTGGAGTAGGTTTTTTTTTTCCCTTTAGATCTTAGGGAATTTCTTCCACTTTCAGATGCTTATAGGAGCCTTGGTTCGTGGTTGTTTCTACTTTACTCAAAATCAGACCACTCTTGTAGTCCAGTTATAAAAGAGCAAATTGCAGAAAGTTTTATTGTAGTGAATTTTGGTATACCGAGTTTTTTTTTTTTTTTTTGTCACTAAACACAAATCTGAGATTTACTGACAGATATTTTTCCTGGAACCATAGTTTATTTTTAAAAAAGTCAAAATTGGTGCAATATTTTTGTCTTTTTGGTGAAGAACATACTATGCAAAATCAAAGTACCTAAAATTTCTTATATTTTATACATGAATAATGTTCCTCTATGAGCAATCGCCAAGACACTTGAACAAGCAGTAAAATGGAGAAATTTTACAAAAGGTGGAAAAAATGCATTCGTGAGAAAAGCTCATCAAATGTTGTCGAATAGTCTTTATCTCTAAATGCATAGAAAACCCTGACAACACCCTTGTGACTGTATGATTTTGATACATTTAACCACCAAAACTGATTTGTTATTGAATTTATTGAAAAAAAAAAAAAAATATATATATATATATATATATATAAGGATAATATACACACATATATATATGAAGGAGACGGTCTTGAAATGCGGTTAAAAAGAACAAATATAGTTAACAATTATTTATTTCCGATGTTTCGCCCCACTTTGTAGAGCTTCATCAGGGTTGTTCAAGTTGATAGCTTTACAGACTTTTTGATAAAGTCTGAAATAAAAAAAAATGTATGTACCTATGATAAATTTTAAAATAAAGAATTTATTGCTTTATAACTCGAAGCAATCATGGTTTCATTTTGTGAAGAAGATATTTATAGAATCAATTGATATTTATGTAGGATACTTATTGATACTTTTTCTATTGGAAAAATTTTGGAGTTGATTTTGAAAATTTCAAAATCAAATAGAGTAATTAAGCCCAAGCACTAATTGTAATTAACAATGATACAAAGAGGCAGCATTCAGTAATTTGAATGATTAATTATTAATCCCACTACTTTATTTCAATGCATCAGTGATGAACCCCACTATTTTATTATTCCATCCTATTACCTTAACTAGAACACAATATTTATTAATACTTAACAATACTACATTAGTATTGTTTTGTTGTTGTTATTGTATACGGATTGGCTAAACTCAATATTTATGCAAGACGAGAGCATAGGTTATGCTCAAATTTTCATCTTAATCTCGTATAAAATGCTGTGTTTAATTTTTAAGCTTATAAATATACATATGATATAATGTAATAATTATAATTTAATTTATTTGGGCTTTATAATCTGTGTCATTAAATTAAATTAAAACAATTCCATTTTTGACGGTCCTGATGGATGTCAATAATATTTTCATGATTTAACCAAGGGAAAAAATATTTGAAGAAAAATCAAAGGGGAGGAGTTGTCATGGTTTGAGCCAGGAAAGGATACAATGGAAAGACCACAAGAATATCCTGTTCAGGGAAAAATAAATATAATATAGAGATAATTCAGGAACTAATGGTTTTACGAGAGAAAGAACTGTCAAGAGAGAGGTTCATCTTTTAGTTTGGTAATGCACCTGTCAAAACAGCACACAAAGGAAAAACATATTTAAAAGCTAGTAATATTTCAGTTTTACCCTGGTCAACCTGATCACCAGATCTCAACATTATTGAGAATTTTTGGGGTAACTTTCTCAAGCATTTTATATACAAGAGAAACAGTTCAATTCAGAAATTACAATTAAGATCAAATGTTTTGCATGCGAATTACAAGTTTATAAATGAAACTTATTTAGGATCTTATATTGTTGTCTAATTTATTATTTTTTTTCACAAAACGAATGCTTGTGAATTTAGTAAAGGTATCCTTGGATACTGGCAGGACTGGTCCTGGTCTAGATCCATCGTTTTAAGTTGTAGGGCCACCTTGGGACAGATCCTTAGCAGCAGCCAGCTTTTCACTGCACACAGCGGATGGTCCTGGTTGTTGTTTCCTTAAGAAATCTGCTAAAGTTTATAGGTCTCGCAGCTGCTCCCTTTGAGTTAAGGGATCCCCTTTTTAAGGTTGCATTTTGTAGCTGCTAGATCCCTATCTGAATAAAAGTCTTTTAAATAGTTCTGAGGAATGAAAATTTATTTATTTACATGTGCTGGAAACATCATATGAATAGAATAACAATTTTTAATAGATGCAGGAATTAATCTTTTATTATTGCTTTGCCTATGAGGAGTGACATATCTAAACTTATTAAATAGATACTTATATTTTACTGTAATATTTTTATTTATTTCATTGAAGCAGCCAAGAGTATGTTTTGATCAGAATTTTATGAAGACTAGTTCGCTATGGTAGCAAATTGAATTATCAAGGTTATCTGTTAGGGTGTTGAGCTTCTTGAGACTTGTTTTTTTTTTCATCTTTTTTTTTTGTTTATCAAGGATTAATGCTAATGTTACAGAATGTGATTGTAACTGGGATGGTGCATTGGACAACGATTGTAATATAACTTCTGGACAATGTGTTTGTAAAACTGGAATTTATGGTAGAACATGTGATCGTTGTCAACCAGGATCTTGGAATTTTCCTAATTGTGAAAAATGTCATTGTCACGGTCATGCTCATGCCTGTGATCCAGAAACTGGGAAATGTATTGACTGTCGGGATTATACTACTGGCCATTCATGTGATCGGTAACTATTGAATTATATATCGACTGATTGAATTTTGAAATAAAGTAGTTTCTTTAAAAATATATATTTTTAAGGTGTGCAGAAGGATATTATGGTGAACCCAAGGAAGGAATAGCTTGCAGGGCTTGTCGTTGCCCTGATACTATTGAGTCTGGCCATTCTTTTGCTTCTGCCTGTACACTTGACCCAGTTTCGAAAGATGTAAATTGTCTGTGTATTGAAGGATATTCAGGTAACTTTCTAGTTGTTGTAATTTACTAATTTTCACTTTTTCTATTACAGAATTAAAATTTTATTTTTTATTTTATTTTATTTATTTGTTGATATTTACAACTGTATAAAAAAATACAACCAGTAAATTTGATCATAATGACATATGATATGATACAGGATGTAGAGAAACTACCCAGTATTAGAACTCTAAAGCAGTTTACAATATAAGGTCACGAGGCCATCTTCTTTTCAGGCGCCTTGGAGGATTGCCAGGAATGG
>NW_027112337.1:788999-815714 GCF_000696795.3 Halyomorpha halys | reverse complement strand
GCCAGACTCGATCAAAAGCCTGCTCTATATCGAAAAAGACTCCCGCGCAGTACATTCCGCGCTCCAAAGAAGACGAGACAACGTCCACCACACGATGACATTGCTGGATAGTGGAGTGGGATGTTCGGAATCCAATTTGGTGATCTGGGATTATATGATTGGAATCTAGGATGGGGTATAGGCGTTTCAAAGAATTAAAATTAATAAAAATTTTTAAATATTTTACTATTGTCGACTTGGGCCTTTTTGAACTGTTTATTGAATCTAATTTTCCTGTTACTGTATTTATTGTATATGCATTGCAAAAAATATTAAATACTAATTTAATGATTTATTTTTTTTTTTTTATAATGATGTAATAGAATAATATTTTTGTTTAGATGTTTGTATATTATATATATAAAGTATACTATCTTTTAATAATATTTCCTTTAAACACTAAATGTAATGAATGCTGTGAATTTTGATGAGGCCGTAAGTAAGTTCCTTAGGTTTTGAAAGACCATTAATACAGAACTACCAGGCCCCTAGCTCCCTGCTGTTAAATTTTATAAAATAATAAAGACAAAAAAATAAAACTAATATGGCAGACAGAGTCCACAGAGGGCTAATAAAGCTGACTGGAACCATTGGCAAGAGCCATACCAGTATGAGGTTGCTCTGTACTAATACTATAACAAAAGAAAAATGCAAATCATTATGAATGCCGATGCTCCTAAGCAATGTCCTATACAGTTGGCTAATATTGAGGGCCACAACAAAAATTTCTTAGAGAGCAAATATTTCTACATACGTGCAGAGTATGAAAAGCCGGCCTTGATGCCAAATTTAATCTCAATAGAAATTATCACCGAGGTCTAATAGTGTTTTGATCAGCAAGTAAACATTTTTTGATATAGCAAATATTACTCTCCTTAGAACCTAATTTATCCATTGACAACATGGTCAAATGCCTCTCTTCAAATCTCCTTACATTTATGTACTTTCAAACACCCTCTAGCTCCCTGGATCAACTCAGCAATGCTCTCAAAGAAGCAGGTGTTACCATTAGAAAAGCAAAAGAAATATTATTTCTTATTAAAATTATTAGGCCATAAAATTTTAATTCCATTCAATAAGAATTTTTTTTAATTTCCTATAAGAACCTTCTTGTTGAATGTTTGAAATGTTAACTAAACTTTAACCCAATTAAAAATGTCTCAGTAAGTAATTTTTCTTATGGTGCTTGTAGTTCTCCAATATTTTCCTTATTGCTGTTGTAATTTTGTCTTTCAAATGTGTTTTTTTTAATCCAGTTTTAAAGAATTGTTTTTTACTAATTTAATTTGATAATTTTTTAGATTATATGATTATATTTATTTTTTTTAGGATCTAGGTGTGATAAGTGTTCAGATAATTACTTTGGTAATCCAGAAGAAAGTAATGGTTCATGTAAACCATGTCAATGTAATAATAATGTTGATAAGACACTCCCTGGAAACTGTGACTCAAAAACTGGTGAATGTCTCCAGTGTTTACATAATACAACTGGTCCACATTGTGAACGCTGCAAAGCAAATTTTTATGGGGATGCTTTAAACCAACAGTGCTCAGGTACCAACTTGTTCTGGAATTTTCTTTATATTATATACAGGGTATCCCATTATATATATATATATTTACCTCCCTAATCTACAATTGTTAGAATTTTGTTTTGACCTTCACTAGGTCATAACTGTGGTATATGGTCTATTTTTTGAGAGTATTCATAATTTTCTAACCTTCTCCTGCTATCTATGGAATTTCCAATAGGATGGGTTAATTTCTTTTTTAAAGGGTTCTGATAGTGAATCAGATTTCAAAACAAATTCATATTGAATACATCTTGAAAGCTATAATTGCTAAAAAACACAACAATTTTTTTACATTACATTGCATTACAAGTGGATGCGGTGCAACAACAAAATATTAATAAAAGGAAGATGGTTTGAGTACGGTAAAAAATTACTCTAATAGTAAAACAACTATTAAGAGTAAACTTTTTACCCCAGACCATCTTCTTTTTATTAATTATACAGTCAATCAACAATTTTCCAATAAAGAACAAAATATTTTTAGAATTCAATGTTCTGTATGAATCTGTCATCGTAATATGAATGTACTTGACCTTCTGAGGAAACTAAAATGGCTGCAACGATGATGATGCCTCAATAACTAAATACTTTTTGGGTCCTTACAGATAATTAATTTCTTGAATGGATTTGTTCTTTAGGATTCTTTGATTTTCCACACCAATTATTCACAAGTGGTAAAAATAATTGTTGGAGGTTTTTTTGTGATTTACACGTTCTGGACACAGATAAAAAAGTGGCTGCTGTGAATTTTTACGATTGATGAGCAATAATAGCTGCAAAAATTTGAAAAACCGAAAGTAAAATATTTGAGGATATAATTTCTAGTCTTTTTTTTCTTTTCCTAATTTTAGCCACTTTTTCAATGTTCATGTTCCAATTCTTCCCTCGAATCCTGAGGATCTGTAGCTATGCCCATGCCTCCGCTAGTTTTTAATTCCTAATAATTAATAGTTTTTAATTGATAGAAAAGCTCTTGGATCTCTTAGGATCATACTTTTTCCTCCACAAGACAAGTTTGGTTCAGAGTTCCCCATGTCAGTTATAAGTAGTGTGTATACAGTTTTATTTTGCTTTAGATAATAAAACTCTCTTGTTTCAGAAAAAAAAAAATTTTTTTTACCAACAATTATATGTTTCACAAATTATTTATAACATTTAAAACTATTAACGCTATTTATATGTACATATATTTAATTTTTAACTAAATTATTCACTGATTTTAAAAATTCTAGTAAAAAACAACTATTCATAAAAATGTAAAGAGAAATTTAAAAAATTTATATGTAAACGTATAAATTCTCATAAATATGTAATGTTTTTATTTATTTCAATTAAAGTTATGATATTATTTTGATAAATGGTGTAATTGGTTAAATTTTGAATGCATAATCCATGTGTTAATTGATATGTTTTAAATTATAAGAAAAAAAAATAGGTTTTATGTCAATAAAAAGTAACAGTACCTAGTTTTGGTTATCATATCATTGCTGGTCTAAGTCTAATATTATTTAATTTATTAATCGATAATATTAATTGACTCTCCAAAATTCAGAAATGTT
This sequence comes from Halyomorpha halys, assembly GCF_000696795.3. Classification (NCBI taxonomy): domain Eukaryota; kingdom Metazoa; phylum Arthropoda; class Insecta; order Hemiptera; family Pentatomidae; genus Halyomorpha; species Halyomorpha halys. The sequence continues at coordinate 812,542 of NW_027112337.1, read as the reverse complement.
AATATAAAGCCTTCTTTATTGATGATACAGCATTGTTCTCCTCATCGAATTGATACAACTAATAGACTCAAAGAAGTCTTTAAAAAAAAATTAAACTACCTTAAAAATGGGGGTTACTTATAAATATTGAAAAAACAGAAGCCATCATTTTCATGAAAAGACAGATTATACTTCCATTGAACATCGTTTTAAATGATATTCCTTTCTCGTTTGCCAAATCAATTAAATACTTAAGAGTTGCTTTAGACAGTAAACTGTTATTTAACCTCCACATTAATTCAACATTAGAAAACACAAAGAAAGTAATGTATACAATTTTTTCATACTTTAATAAAAAATCTAAATTATCCACAAGAAATGAATTGGTGCTTTATAAAGCAGTACTAAGGCCATCATAACGTTTGTCCCATATGGGACTTCAATAATCCAACCAACATGAAAAAACTAAAAGCATTCCAAAACAAATCCTTCAAAATTATTAACCCTTTAACTGCTAAAGGCCATATGAGGTGATTTTTCAGCCAACTGTCGTCAGTGTTTTCTCCTTATCAAATTACTTCTGTTTTATTTATTTTGAATAGTTCATCATCCTCTTTTTGACATTTCAGTGACATGGTGCAGCTAAAACCTTTTTTTTTTTTTTTTTATAAAAAAAATAATATAGTTAGAAATGAATTTTTAAAAATGTGACTAACATAATAATTAGAAAAAATTATGTATTTTATAAAAAAAATTTAGTGGTTCGTTTTTGTAATTAATTTCAAAGTAAACAACCCCATATGACCTAGAACTCTGCCTGGAGAAATATCAGAATAAATATGAAAAGTTTAATCATATGCTACGTAGTGAGAGATTTCAGAAGAAGTTCTAGAAAAAACGTAAGAGGTAATTGTCTACTTATTTCATGGAATCAGTTTTAGGAGGTTATAGAATGTAGTTAGAATTGAGACATTGAAACCAAAATATTTTAAAAAATGGTTGTAATGTAAAGCTGTTGATGTTAAGAAATATTATAATTGTGACAAAAGTCCAAAGCATACTGTACTGATTCCAGAATCAGACCAAAATTAATTTGGTATATTGAATGAAATAATATAATTATAAACTATCGAGATCCGGGTTTCACAATTCATCCGCTGGAGCCTTTAAAGGGTTAATAACTATTCATATCACTAGAACGACTAAAATGCACTCAGAACTGAATATAGACACCATACATATTGACTCATAATTTCTTATAATCTTGCCCTAACTCTAATGAAATCATTCATAACAGAAATTGGAAATTATACAAAAACAACAACCTGTTGATAGATACATAAGAGAACCAAACATTTATTACTGTAAAAATTCATCAATAAATATTATATATTTTATTTTATTTCAATCCTTTTTTGGTTTTTATTTACTTTTAGTTTGTTTTTACCAAAATGTAAAACATAGTTGTTATGTAATAAGTAGCAAGAAAAATGTATTGAATATATCAAGCAATATATTAATTATTGCACATTTTATATTTAAGAGATAAAAACATTTATATAAAAATCAGCAACATACTATTGGTGTCAGCAGCCTGTTGCGGCTGATGCTACGGATCAAACAAATATTTACAGATCTATTAATACTGTTATCATTTTAATCATTAAAGCTAATATAATCTTTAATTATTAAGTTTAATAATCTTTATTACAATTGAAATCAGTAAAATGTATAAAAAATTTATTGATAAATTCTCTAGCTATAGATATTTGTCAAGTAGAGAAGTAGCAGAGATCATTGTGATCATTAGATCAGTTAATTAATGCATGAGTGTAAAAATGTTGCTAATTGGGAATTTTCAGGAATATTCTTGATAGTTAAGAATTTTAGTAGTCGGGAATTTAAATTTCCCATATTGGTAGACTCCATTCTTACCTATCATGCTTGAGTTACCGTGCCCAATTTACTGTTCTGAATAAAAAATTATGTAGTTTCTGTGGTTTCATTAATCCATTTTTCAGAGTGCTTATGCAACCTTTTGGGAACTAACACACAGATAGGGCCATGTGATCATGTTACTGGTCAGTGCCCTTGTTGGCCAAATGTTGAAGGCCGTGATTGTGGACATTGTAAAACAGATCATTGGGCTATTGCTAGAGGCAATGGTTGTATTCCATGTGATTGTGATCCTGTTGGCTCTTTAAATTCACACTGCAATGAGGTAAGTTACATATACATTACATTTATTTATGTGTGTGTTTGTTTATAATACTTGTATACTGTTATTATTAGTACATTTGGCATACCAGGTTTGTAAATGTGAAATCGGAATTTGTCCATAAGCGCCACTAGCTGTAACATGTAGTTACCATTAACCTGTCTTAAATTTTCAGCTCATAACTATACAAGTTTCATAAAACAACATAGTTTTTATTAATAGTATTGTACATGATGAACTGCATATTGCTTCATGATGAAAACTGCTCTAGAATCGCATCAAATCATGTGTCAAAGCTTATGGCTATCGTGCTGTTGGTAAATTAAAGTGCTTTGATTGGTTTGAAAAACTCAAAAGAGGCAATTTTGATGTGAGAAACCAAAAACCTGGAAGATCAACATAAATGGTTAAAGACAGTAAATCACAAGCATTGTTGTATTAGAATGATAAGCAAACACAACTACTTGCGGGTCATCAGATTATTTCTGATCGTGAAAATTTGATATATTTTGGCAATCCTTAGCATATAAGATGCATATATTGTAATAATTTTTAATTATTTAAAATAAAATAAAACGAAATGTTATATTTTTTAACTTGTAATTCTGATATCTAAAAGAGATAGCTTGGGTTGAAATTTAAAAACTTTAATATTAAATAGATAATATAATTTTATTTAGATTTTATAATATAAAAGACTCTTAATCTCAGGGCGAGTTGCTAGGCAATCAGAAACAGATACTTCTACTATTTACACTTAATTAAATTAATAACTCTTTTACAAATGTGTTTAAATTTAGGTATAAACAAAACTAACCAAGTTCTCAATCTTCTTTTGATGATTCTTGGTATCTTCTTTTTTCTTAATGTTGTGTCCTATCGTCAAAATGGCTTCCAGCTCCTTCCAAAAAGCTATTTCTCCCTCACAACAATGGCTTCCAAACTTTCTCGCTTCCAGCCGACAGACTTCCTCTCACCAGGCAATCCAAACTCAAGAGTGCTTTTCTTCTTGGTTGTCTTCATTTTTCAAACTGTCCAATCTTGCTGGACAGAAATTGATGAGGATCTCTTCATCTTGGAAACATCCTTTCACATGCGCGCCCAAACAACGAATGAATCTCAAAAACCAAAACCTGCCTCGATGTTCCATGTAAACATCAATTGTCGCACGACAGTTAGGGATTTTTGCAAATGATTTACTTTCTGAATATTATTCTTTAACACTATTTCTTGACTTCTATTTTTTCTTAAATTTACTGTATTTTCAATTAAGATGGAAAGAGTTATAACAGTTTGTATGATATTTGAATCTGCTCAACATGGCCTTGATTCAACGGACTTGATGACTGAAGAATACGTACCGCCATCTTGGTTTTGTTTTGAATCACGAATTTATTATGGACAATGAAAATTGGTTAGCTTGCTTTTTGGATAAACAAAACAAATGAACAATATTAAAATGATACATAAAATAAAACATTATTAAAAACCCTTTATACATCAAAATATACTATTTACTCAAAAAGAGCATATTACAATATATATATAAGCATGTATCGAGGTGAACCATCAACATTCATTGCAAAGCTAAATTTTTATGGATAGAAGACAATGCGACAATGCTTTGTGTTTGGTAGGATCGGATGGGTGTGATCTATTATGAACAGCTGAAACTTGGCAAAACCATTAATATTGACTGCTTCTGACAACAAATGATAATTTGAATCAAGCTTTGCATGAAAAATTACCAGAATATTAAAAAACAAAACAAAAAAAAACTGGTTTTGTTTCACGATAATAATAATAATACTTTATTTATTCTGGGTCGAGTCCCTTTAGAATAATACAGAGAAATAGACAGATGATGGCTAAGGAGCCTCAGTGATGCTTAAACAAAAATACAAAGAAATATAAATAGTGATTATAAAAAATAATTATAAGTTACTTTCTCACTTTAATCAGTTTGACAATAAATAAATAAATAAATAAAATAAAAATAAAATGATGTAAAAATAATTAAGAATGAAATAATAGTTTATATTCATATTTACTATTATATTGATTTATAATTTATTGGGGTCTGAATGGATAAGAAATTATTGAACAGGCGGGATTTAAAGGTAAGGAGGGTATTGGAGCGACGGATGTTGGAAGGGATGGAGTTCCATTGGGATGAGGATCAGATAATGAACGATCTATCGAAAGCAGCGGTTCGGTGGTCCCTTGTGTATAAGTCTGAAGACCGGGAACGAATTGAAGGAGCTCGGAGATGTATGAAGGATGGTGGGATTGGATGACTTGGAGAATGAAGAATGCCAGGAAATACTTACAACAGTAGGAAGAATAAAGCCACTTCAACTCTGCATGAAAATGGGAAGCAGAGGCGTCCCTTGGGATCCCGAAGATGAATCTTACACTGCAATTTATCTAACGTTTTAATTTTGCCTTGAGATCCCTTGAGACGCCCCCATATACCGTACAGCAATTGTCAAAGTAGGGAAATATTATAGAAGTGACTAGGAGCCTACAGGTTTCAAATGGAAATAGGTTGTGGAGGTAATTTAGACTTTTTAAAGTGGAAAAGGTACGGCGGGAGATATTGGATTCATGGTTTTTCCAGGAAAGCATTTGATTAAAGGTTAATCCCATGTTTTTGATGGTGAGGTAAAATTTGATGAGACTATCATGTAGGAACAGAGTTAGAATATTAGGACCAGTTTTAAGCAGGTGATGGGAGCCTATTAAGATTACCTTTGTCTTCTCTGTATTTAGCTTCAACTTGTTAGCACTCGACCATTCACAAATTCCATCTAAATCTTCTTGAAATTTTTCTGTGTCTGATGGTCAGAAGGCGGAAAGGATAGGTATATTTGGAAATCATCTGCATAGATGTGGTTTTGGGAGTGATGGATCTGGAAGGGAAGGTCATTAATGTAAATAGAAAATAGAGTAGGAGATAGAGAGGAACCTTGAGGAACACCACCGGAGAGGGGGAGGGTTTCTGATGGAGGTTGACCTGGGATGACTACATACTGGGACGGATTTGAGAGAAAGGATTTGAGCCAACACAGAGCACTGTTGGATAGAGGAAGATTACACAATTTAGTAAAGAGGATGTTATGGTCAACAGTGTCAAACGTTTTGGGAAAGTCTAGAAGGATGAGGATAGTGAGGTTTTGGTGTTCAATGGAGTTTTGGAGGTCATGGGTTATTTTAAGGAGAGCGGATTGCATTGAATAACCAGATTGAAAGCCAGATTGGAAAGGGTTGATAAGGGAATGTTCATCTAGGATGTTGGAGAGTTGATTTTGAATAAGGCGTTCTAACGGTTTTGAAAGGTTAGATTGGAGAGAAATAGGACGGAAGTCGTGCAGTGAGCTAGAGTTGGAAATTTTCTTCAAAGGTTGGACAAGGGCAGTTTTCTAGAAAGATGGGAATATGCAGTTTTGCAATGAAAAGTTGTAGATGTGGTAAAGAACAGGAATAACGATAGGAAAGTTTTATTAGTTTTGCTGGAATATTATCAGGGCCATAATCAGTGTGGGATTTTAGGACAGCAGAAAGTAATTCATTGTAGGACAGATGTAAGAAAAAGAAGTCTTCAGGGTTGAAATTGTGATGTTGAATATCGGAAGTAGAGGAATTATGAGCGTAGGATAAGAAATGGTCTGTGGGCTCACCTGGAGTCACATGGAAGGAACTGAGATTATTGGATTCTGGTAGGGATAGGTTACAAAGTTTTTTCCATTTGGATTTGGAATCAGGAGCATTGGAAAAAGCATTAGCAACATTACATGAAAATAGGTGGCTTTAGCAAGTCGGACTGCGGATTGGGTTTCATTCCGGAGGTTCTTCAAAGACATATAATCGGCAGGTATACAGTAAGACATATGAACGGGTTCGACGGTATTTGCGCCTAGTTGCATCTATCATTTTCATCATTTCCTTTATTTCAGGGGTCAGCCAACGTGCATTGGGGCGACATATGGTTCTGGTTTTCAAAGGAGCACGGATATCTAATATGGATTGTAGGTTTCAGGTCAGGGTGGTTTCAGATACTGCTATTATGTGATAAACATTGTCAAGAAAATATTTTTGGAATTCATTGTAGTATGCAATAAGGGATTGTGCATTGATGTGACAGGAATTCAGGGTATTAATCATGGCTAAACAGTTGAGAAGTAGAGTTTTAGGAAAAAGGATCATGGATGGGGAATAGGATATAACATTTTTTAAATCTAATATAAGTTCATACATAGAAAAAACACAAAAAAAAAATGCTAACATAAAATAAAGTTTGAAATACAAAAATAATAAATAATATAAATCTTTAGTGTTTCGAAATGAATATTCAATTAAGATTAATTTATAGCTTAAGAAAACATAAATATCCCCTTGTTTTAGATAAATTAATAGAGATTGGCTAATCATTAAATAAAATTCTAAATCATTTATCAAAAAATAAAAAAAATTAAAAATTAAATATTTCTTGAAAAAAAAAAATAGAAATAGCTACATTTAAACACAAATAAAAAAAAGCTGGAAGTATAAAAAAATTATAATAAAAACATTTCTGGTGAGAAAGCATAAATTAACTGCACACTCTGGGTAACATATATACAATGTTCAGCTGAAGATTTCCAGGTCAGGTTAATACTACACCATCTACATAACACACCATCACAACAAACCAGTCATGAAAACCATTGGTGCAATTTCTTTTTACACATTTACCTAGCTGGTATGCTAATGACAACCTGCCTTACAATACCTTATAAACCTACCAAATAACAAATACCTTATAAAAGGTTCTGGCCCTAGTAGTTGGGATTTAGCACCTTGTGTAACTAGCTTATATACTTTCTGGTTACCTATGATTCCTTTATGACCAGAGGTTTATAGTATTATAAGTTTTTGGATCTAGGAAGAGACTCCATATAATATGATTAATTTACCAGTACCAGTAACAAGGGTGCATGCTTCAGTAATAGTTGGCTCTTGTAGGACTTAGCATTATGCTCTTGAGTTTCTTAAGGTGACTTTCATACTGGTAAATTAATCAAATTATATGGAGTCTCTTTCTAGATCCAAAAACTTATAATACTATAAAAGTCACCTTAAGAAACTCAAGAGCATAATGCTAAGTCCTACAAGAGCCAACTATTACTGAAGCATGCACCCTTGTTGTAAGAGCACATTGTTTGAAATCACGACTTCAGTTAAATGACTTATCATCAATCTGTGATATTGAAAATATATTAAAAATGAAAAACATGAAAAATCCTTCTCCTTTCTTAATAAGGAACTTCTCCCACTTTCAGAGGTTCTTCTTTCAGGGAGAGGTTTAGTGAATTTGGATCTCAACTTAAACCCTGAGGACCCTGCATGGCACCCCTTTGAACCTGCTGGATTGATAGGGCTAGCCGAGGACTCAGTTGGTTCGACCTTTCCTTGAGTCTCTTTCCCTGATTGTTTTCCTGCTTACCTCCTCTTACCACTTTGAAACCAACTTCGAACATGCTATAGAAAATGGCACCCTGTTCTATTAGCGCCTTGAAGGGTTCCTCTGGTATTCCCACAACCAGCAGGGTATGGTTGGAGCTATCATCCCTATTGAGCATTCACCAGGTCTCTGCATTTAAGCAGGTATTTTGCTTTCTGATCATATCACAGACTTCCTTCTTTTCTTTAGTCTCTATTAGGGAGGTGATAAATTATTACTGCTTTTCTAAGAGGAAATTAATTCTCTCTTAAAGCCTTGATGTTTGCCTCCTCCCATGGTTGTTATGTTATTTACATTATCAATTATCTACTGTGCTGTCGCTTCAATGGCATGTGAGCTGCAACCACCCATTTTCCCATGTCATCCCATAGAATTTTGAACATATGCCTTGATCCCTTTTGAAGATCATGTCTGTGATGGTTGTCTAGATGGGGTCAAATTCCTCCTCTCCAAATACACCATCAGGATAGGCTGCTGGAAAGGTATATACCCTGATGCCTCTTTTTAGTAACAACGCTACTTTGAGGGAAAATCTCTTTCTCCTCCTCTTCTCTCAGTTATATTAAAAATTCTCCTATCCATTCCCATGAGTAGCTGGGGATAAATGGTCACCTTTGGCAGAGCCCCGTATACCACAGAAAGGGTACATAAAACTAGAAGTCACTCAGGTTTCCAGAGTCTGCGAAGTTTGACTGTTGACTCACAGCTATACATCCAAAGCCTACACTGTTCTGCCTTGGATTGGGGATTTCACAACTTCCCAGTCTAGGATGCGGTTCTTCACTTTTCTTGGACAGTCATGGATGTAGCGTCCTTAAGACTAAGCTTATGTTTCACAGATCCCTCGGCTACTCCCCTGAGGTTAAGTTAAGAAATTCCTTTCCTCAGCCCTTTGACCCCATTTTATTTTTCTGAAAAATTACAATTTTTTATGTATTAGAAATAACTTAAAATTTAAATAATAAAACAAATCTAAATTGAACATGAAAATTACAAAATATAAAATTTGTTATAAATCTCATTAAATACTTGTTTGTGGATAATTCATTTGACTCAAAGTAACGAAATATTTTTCTTACTTACAATTGATCAAATAAATGTTATTTATCAGTATAATGCTAATTAATACATCTAAGAACTCTGTATTTAAAAGGTTTCAATCAATATTTTTTTTTATATTATTAATATTAATCATTTTTTCCATACTTTTCATAATCCTCATATTTCATTGTTCAGCTTCCAATGTTTTTGTATTGTTCATAGCAACAGTTAACGTTTTTTGATTTTATTTGACTATAAATGTAAAATATCACTGCATTTGCCTCTGGTTTAAAAAAAAAAAAAAAAAAGATTTTTTTTTCAACTTTTTCCTATTAAGATTACAAAATACCTAGCTGGTTTTCCATGTTTCCAACCTGCTTCCCTGTGCTCCTTCAATCCTTTTCAATGTTCTTTAACTTGGCTGTCAGACTTTTTTTCAATTCATCCTGGCCATATTTCATTTCCTTAAGTACTGACACAAAGCCTTCCATATGTCCCCAAAGGCCCATTTGATAACTGACTCTAACCTCTTCTTCTTTCAAGTAACTCAATACTTCACTTCAGATCTACAATAAAAAAAAATAGTTTCTTCTCATTTTCTCATCCAAAATCCCGCTTCTGACACCAATTGTCGTGTATTACCTAGGCAAAAAAACAAACACTCAAAAAACAGAAACAACAACAATATTTTATTGCAATAGAGCGAAAATATTCACAGCACTTCTTACTTACCTAGAGTTACTCTTCTGTTTTTTTTTCTACACACTCCCAACAAAACATATGTTTTAATGTATCGATAATTGCAATTATAATCGATCAACCAGATAACATGGTTACAATATGTTATAAAAATGGTAATCTATTGTTTCTATTACAGTTTACTGGTGAATGTTCTTGTAAGGATGGTTTTGGAGGTGAAAAATGTAATCAATGCCAGCCAAAATTTTGGGGTGATCCTAATGATGAATGCTTTCGTAAGTATTAATTTTCAATTCTTAAATATTTATTACACTCTTATATATATTATTATTTTATTATTATTGTTATGTATTATTAAAAATGTGTGTTTTAATACAACTAAACAAAAAAATAATCTCTCTTGATATTAATATATTAAAACTGAAACATTTGCTGAATCTTGTTGATTACAAAAGATATATTGAATATAATTGAACTCTTTATAACTGAAATCAGCTTTGCATTATAAGGACCAGAAAAGTGGGAAATAGGACTTAATATTTGATTTTCCAATTGTTAAAAATACATTTTTTAACAATGTTCATTGTTGAACACCTAATTATTAAGTTAGGAAACCAAGATACCTTTTCCTTTTAAGAATTTATAAATGGTTCTTCTTTACACTAGATTCTGCTTTTAGCCTGGCACAGGAATAGACAAAAAATAGTTAGACAAACCTACTATAATCAGAATTTTTGGTCATCAAATATACTCAGATAGTTGTTGATTGGAAGCCCTACCTCTATCACTTTTATGTGCTGCGGGTTATCCTAAAGACTGAGACACTTTTTGGTAGGAAGAAGCCATGACTATAGTTGATTTGAACAATTTCTTGGTCTTGCAAGATCAAGATGAATGAAGAATGTCTGAAAAATCTAAAAAAAAAAAAACTTTTACTCAAATAGAATCGAAAATAAACATTCTGGGAATAGGTCCCTTCAGAATAACAAAAATTTACTATTAAAGGAAAACATCTGTCTGGGATTGAATGAACTACCATGGAGTTTAAATCTACGCTGTTTCATGAAATGAAATGAGCGAGTTAAATTAGAAAAAAATTAAATTCTCTTAACATATAATAAATATTTCAATAATAATAAAATAAGAAATTATGAAATAATGATGTTGGCAGAAGAAGATGTAAAGCCAGTTCAACTCTTCATAAAATCAGATGACAGAATTGTCTTTTGTATAGTTAAGAAATGAATATCAGATATGCTAAGGTTAGGCATTTGTTCAGTAACAAATTGTTTAAATATCATCAATAATGTCTTCTGTTTGTAATTGTAAGAATGTATAAAGAAGTGAAAGTTAACACTAATAGAAGCAAAATTGCAGTTTAAGATTTTTTCATATGAGGTTTCTGATGCATTTCAAAAAAGGAGGGTGCGTGCGCTTTCACTCTGACTTGGCTAATTTTAAACCGATTTATATGTTTCCTTTTTTTTATCAAAAGGATGCACCTCTAGGGTGGTTAATACCACCCTAGAGGTGCATCCTTTTGATGAAAGATGAAATTAATATAATTATTAATTTCATCAAGGTCTGATAAGAATTTTTAGATATATACACCAGAAAATTTCAACATACAACTTGTTATCACTTCTGATAATTACAATGGTTTAGTTTAGAAAATAAATTTCCCAATATATTTAATTTTTTAAATAAATAATTGGAAAATAGGCATTTTTCCAACTATGGGGTACTCAATAAGCAATTAAAAACAGTTACTAGTTAGTTTAAAAAAGGATAACAAACTTTAAAATGGTACTCAATAATTGCTGAAAATAATTAACTTTTAAAAGGTACATAAGAAGTAATAAAAAGAAAGAAAGAATTTTACTTTAAAAAGTATATTATTATTAAGTCACCATTCCAAATCAACCTGAACAGTACAATACTTCATTCTTTTTTAATGTCAGTAACCTGGTGGGTCACAACTCTCGAGTTATTTTATGTTTTTCCCTTAAATGTCAAAGTGAAGTAAGTCTAAACACCTTAACAACATTAATTTAATTTGGTATATTTTATTATTATATAATATTTGGTAAAATGTTTTTCTTTAGCTTGCTCCTGTAATGAAGAAGGTTCTGTGGATGGGCACTGCCATCAAGGAAATGGAACTTGCCTTTGCAAAGAAGGGATTGGTGGAGAAAAATGTGACACTTGTGCTCGTGGTTACAATGGATCTGATCTTTCTTGTTCAAAATGTGGAGAATGTTTTGATAACTGGGATCTTGTCATAAGTGGTCTTTCAGGTAACTAAGCTTGTTCGTTTAGTCATTACTTTATTTGATATTTTATTTTGATATAAAAATTATGTTGTATGTTTCCAAATTCATCTATGCAACTTGTTTTTTTAATTTTCTTCTGTGGTTTTAAAACCTAATTATCTTCAATAATTTTTTTTCCATTTCTGTCATCTAAGGCTGGTTTTTCCCTGAATTTTCATCTACTTCATCTTTCCTCTTTCTTGGTCTTTCTCTTTTTCTTCTTCCTTCCACTTACATTTTCATAATAACCTCATTCCTTTTTTTTGTCCAAATCATATTAACCTTTCTCCTTCATTGTGTATGAGGGAGTTTTTATTTTAACTCTGCCTGTTCTCTTATCCTTTTCTATTTGTATTTATCTTGTTGCCCTTTTCCAGGGGTGCTAATAGTATTTAACAGTCTTTAACTTTAATGTCTCATGTTTCTGAGATAAATATAGTGATAGACTCAAATACAGATTTTTTTATTTATTTTTTGTACATTTTTTTTTGGAAGTATATTAGAGCTCCAGAAAGTTGAGTTTGGTAATATTGTGGCTTTCCTGCTTTCTTCTATTGTCTTTCCTGTAACTAGTGAAAGTTACTGGAAATACCTTCATTGTGTATGATTGGCCCAAGGTGTTTAAACATCTCCACTGTTTTAATGCTATGTTCAATGTTTACTTCCACTGTTTAAGTGCTAAGGTGCTCTGTTTCCAAATACTTCAAGCTTAATCCCTTCTTCTTATGTACATCTATAGCTTTCCTAAATATATCGTTTATACCCTCTCTATTTGGCTCGGATATTTTAATCATTAGTGAATATAAATTAGCGCTGTAAGTGTATATTTGTCTTAATTTTTTTAGTCGTGTTGCCCTTCCTCCTCTCCCCCTCCCTATTATTTTAGAGTGACAGAGATGTAAATTTTATGAATGGTTATTAATGTAATATATTCAAATTACTAGGTTAATTAATATTTTTTTAACTTGTGTGTCCACAACAAGAAACATGTGTTTTTAATATTTATTGAAATATAGTTTTACTTAAACTAATTGTAAATTAAAAAGAACAATCTTACTAATAAAGGCCCTATCCTATCTTATTCTAATTATATCTACCTTATCCCTAAGTATATATCTATGTACTTATTATTAACTTATAATCTAACCTACAATTAAAATACATACAATTGTTATCTATGTCCAAAAGTGAACAATGACGCGTATGTACTTGCACTCAACTGGTCGTGGCAGAGATAGAGAGAAAGATCACTTCTCAATACACAGTTTTTCAACTTGATTTAGCTCACTGAAAAACCAAAAATACACTAGACTTTAAGTCCATCCATTAAAAAAACATCCAACAACAGAACATATGATTTTTCTCTCCCTCTCTGCCCGATACCTCTCGCGCATGCGCTGCCATCACCAATTCTTCTGTCTCGTCTATTACATATGCGTTTATTATATATATTTTTATTAAAAAGTGGAGTTACATGAAACTTCACTTTATTCTCCTTATTCTCCCACTAACCCTTAGCTCCCTCACTCCTGCTTAACTAGACAACAAGTGGTTCCATGCATGTCTTATCCAATTTCCCTGATCTACCTGGCTGGTATAAGTTGACACTACATTATCTTCATCCTCTCTCTCTTTGCAATATATCCGTGATAAACACCAAAATTCAGTTCTTTATATTCACATTTAGCTATCTTTAAACTACTTTTGTACATTACATTAGAAATCGCTTTTGTGGATATGTGAGAGTGGAATTTAGATATTGCTCTGTGGAGCAGATTATATTACTGGGCTCCTTGCTCTACTTCGTAACTGATAAGGTGACCTAACATTTTCCCTACCTTTATCTTCGGACTCGGGGAACCAGTTAGGGTCATGAACAGTGTCATCGATGTCAAGTTCATCACTTTCTGTAGAGTCTCTTCGTTTGTACATCATTCGGTGCCTCCATTAGTTCTTGGTCAATGGCCGATCCTCTTCCTAGTTGTTCGGAGAGCATGGCTCGCTCTGAAGAACCAGATAATGTTGGGGAATAATTCGCGAATGGGATTGACTTATCCTCTAGATTAGTCAGTTTCAGTCTATTTACGTGTATGGTGTACCTCCCTCCGTTTTGTAATAATAGGGTGTACGTCCATGATGACACCTTCTTAATAATTTTGTGCGAGCCTGACCAAGGATGCCTAAATTTCTTTGACTCCCCTCGAGTCATAACTGGTTCATATAAATAAACTAATTCTCCTTCCACATAATTTCGCATTCCTTTCCCTGAATCATAATTTCACGAATGCATTTCTTAAGCCTTTTCTGCTGATTTGTTGGCTCTTTGGTGAACTTCAGAAAGCTTAATTTTTAGTGCTGAAATATAATCTTTCATCCGCCCTGGAAATGTATTTCGAGACAAATTAAATGGAAATGGAATCTCAAAGACATGACCATACAATAAATAATAGGGTGAGTACCCTGTTGAAGAATGAGGTGTTGCTCTGTAGGCTGCCAGAGCAAAGGGAACCCATTGATCCCAATCGGCTGCATCCTTACGCACTAGGTGCGCCAGAGAGTCCCACAGCGTCTTCGTTTGCCTTTGTTGCTTTAAAGGCACCGCCTCTGCATATCTCATGAAATTATCTATAAATGATAAGAGATACTGGTTTCCTTTTGTGCTTGGACCAAATGGACCTGCTATATCTAGTGATACTAGCTCGAAGGGGTAGGTCCCTTCTAATGTTGGGCCCAGTGGAACTAGCAAGCTTCTTGCACTCTTTCTCATGTTACAAGATTGGCGATTTCGTACATATGTTGCTACATCATTTTGTAAGCCGGGCCAGTAGAATCTATCCTGAATTCGTGCTGCCGTGCAAATCTCCCCTGGGTGACATGCCCACAAGGAATCGTTATTTTCCTTAATAATGAAAGATTGTAACAAAACTGGAATCATTATCTTCAATGTATCAGTATTAGATGTATCGTCCACCCAATACCATAAACCTTGGTTACCTTTCGAAACTTTTTCCAGGTATTTTCTGATAATATTGCGACACCTAACATCTTCTTCTTGCTTCTTTAAGAAAGATATTTTGTCGAGAAACTTCAAATTTATTGTACCCACTTCTCTACTGAGGCCTTCGGCATTTTGGTGACGTACTCTAGGCCTATGAACAATGTCATAATTATACTCCATTAGTGTTCACCACTCTAGCCAAGTAGAAGGATCTTTCAAATGTAACATCCATTTCATGATTCGTTACTAGAGTGAATTTTCTTCCTAACAAATTGCACCTGAATTGAGCAGTGGCCCATACTACTGCCAGTAATTCTCTTTCAGTGGCAGAGTAGTTACGCTCGGCATTATTAAGTTGATAGCTGGCATGTGCCACTGGTCTCTCATAACCTTCCCTCATCTGAGAAAATACCGTTTCTAATGCTGCACCCGAAGAATCTGTTGATAGTATAAAGGGATCATTAAAATCCGGATAAATTAAAACAGCGTTTGAACACAATGCTTCTTTGACAGCCTCGAAAGATGTTCTTTGCGCCTCTCCCCAGTGGAATTTTTCATTCTTTCTTAAGATGATCATAAGAGGTTTTGCAAGATTGGAAAATCCCGGAACAAATCGCCTATAATATCCAGCTAGGCCCAAAAACGCTTTGACATCCTTAGTAGTTCTAGGGACTGGATACTCATCCACCTTCACACCTCACACCTTCGCTGGAAACTATATGTCCCAGATAATGTACATCACTCTGCACAAAGTGGCACTTTTCCATATTCGCTTGTAAATTAGCTTCGTTTAGTCGTGCTAACACCCTTCCTAATTGCTGACAGTGTTCCTCTATATTTGCGCTGTAGACGATAATATCATCAAGATATACTAGACATTCATCCCCTTTTATTTCTGAAAGTAGCTGATCCATTAGTCTCTGAAATGTTGCCGATGCATTAACTAAACCAAAACGCATCTTTTTGTATTCGAAGTGTCCTCCCTCCGTCTTAAAGGCAGTCTTCTTCTGATCTTCTGGCCAGATTGGTATCTGATGATAACCACTAGCTAAATCTATGGTAGAGAAGAATCTGCTTCGCCCCATACGCTCTAGCGTTTCAACAATCAATGAGAGTGGGTAAGCATCCGTTTTGGTAATTTGGTTTAAACCACGAAAGTTGGTACAAAACCTGTTCTTACATGTTGAGATACCATCTCCTTTCTTTTTTACAAGTACTACATGTGCTGACCACGGACTCTCCGAAGGGCGTATGATATCCTTTTGAAGCATGTCCTGAATGTGCTCTGCCACCACTGGTGGCTGATGAAATGGTACACGGTAGGGTCGTTTCACAACTGGTCCTTCTTCCATGGTTCGAATTCGATGGTACACTCCCAAGCGGCAACCCTCTTTGCCAGGAGGTTCGAAAACTTGTATATATTTTCTTAATACCTCTAATATTTGCCCTCCTTCATTAATTGTTAAGTGGGATAATTTTTTTTTTACATTCCTTGATCAAGTTCAAAGTACTCTGGTTCTCCACACCCAGAGCCCTAACCCATCTTTGCTAACTTGTCTGTCACATTATGCTTTAAAATTTCTTTTGTCCCAAACTCCTCAGCCAGACCCAAACATTGCCCTTTAGGTATCACCACCTCCTCATTTGACAAATTAATCATTTTGAAACAGACTCTTCTACCATCGATCTTGTTAATACTGCGGGCCACTCTTACACCACAGGCTCCAACAATACATCTCCATTCCTCGGTTCTTTTAGTTTACCCTTAACTAGAATCTCACTAAACTGCGGGATAGAAACTTTATTCACAGCATAAACCCGAATTGCCTCTAGTTCGTTGTTTCCTAAAACTGATTTCACGCCTCGTAGTTCGTTCCTATTGAGCTGATTACTCAATCATTCCATTGCTTTGCACAATAGTCCCCTTTGCAGCATCGATGAAAAGTCCTAATTTACTTATCAAATCCCATCCCATCCGACCGTCTACTCTCAATACCACGTCTGCAACAACGAATCGGTGAGACAAAACTGTCGACTGGATTTGACACTCCTAAACCTGCTCCCCTCGGACATTTATTAGAGCACCTGTAACACCGGATGCGACCAGATGCGATGGATAGCACGTCTAGGGCAGCCTCTTGCAAAGTGCTCCGTCGATCCGCATACAAAGTAAATCCCTCTATTATCAGATCGAATAAACTCTCTCTCCCTTTGTGCTCTAGCTGGCTTTTTTAGAGGACACTCTTTAGCGAAGTGCCCTGATTTATTACACCGATAACATTTCCTCTCTTCTCTGTAAATCTTAGATCCAACCGGTTATCAGAATTCCTTCGGATTGCCCACACATCTTTTACCATCACACCACCTGAGAGCGCTTCACTGACCTGACTCTTGATGCTTTATTTATGGCCTCTTCAAATGAAGAAGGAGGCTCAAACTGTAATTGCTGCCTAATTTCTGGCTGAAGGCCCTTTATAAATGTAGCCATAATGATTTTTTCATAATTACTTCTTACCCAGCTAGCTTCTTCAACCTAGGACGATTTAGGAGTAGCTAGCTCTCCTAACCTTCGACATTTATCGCCATGATCACGAACCCCCTCCCCCGGAAGTTGTTCGACGGAGTTTAACTCTAATAATCGCTGCTCGGATGTAATAGATCCCTGGAAGCCCTTTCGCAGTATTGTTACCATCTGATCAAACCGAGCAGTGGGTTTTAGTAATTCCGGATAAGATGCAACACTTGCCTTTGCAGGTCCGGTTAATTTTGAACGACAAATCAAAACCTTTTCCTGTTCAGTCCAACCGTATCAGCAATAAGATCGACGTGTTGCAAAAACGTCTTAACATCATCTTCATTATCTAATCCTCCCCAAGGTTGTATCAAATTTTGCAAGCCTAATTCTTTTTTTACAATATTTTCACTTATCGATGTCTGAAAACGTACTGAAACTTCATTCTAAGATTTTACTTCCGATTTTAAACCTTCCATTTTGGCTTTTAATTTGTTTAGTTCTGCTTCCATGGTAACTACCTTATTAGACTGTAATGGTAAGTGAAGTGAGTTTGTCTAAATTTAATGCCCCTTCGAACCTGAATACAATCTAATTTTATTAACGAGTTCTAATACTAATACCCCTTTTACCTGTCACCAGTGTAATATATTCAAATAACTAGGTTAATTAATATTGTTTTAACTCACATATCCACAACAAGAAACATGTGTTTTTAATGTTTATTGATATTCAGTTTTACTTAAACTAATTGTAAATTAAAAAGAACAAAAGCGCAGCCATCACCAATTCTTCTGTCTCGTCTATTACATTAATAAATAACACTTTAAATAAATCCTTTCATGGCTTTGAATTTTTTGGAGAATGTTGACTCTAATGTGACAGGCATTATTGTTTTATTATGGTGTTATTTTGGCACATTTCTCTAATAAGTCTATTAAGCTTCCATCAATTAGGTTCTCAGTGGTTTTTTTTTTCAAATCAATAAACATTTTATATGTATATATATACACACACAACTTTTTTTTTAATATTTGCTACAAGGGGTTCTCTAATGAAAAAACGAAAATGTTGAATTTATTCATGATTATTATTCTACGAGGATAAGATGGTTTAGGGGTGCAGTCAAAATGAAATTAACAAATGTGAGCTAGGTTGTTGATAGAACTTAATGTAGTCTGAATGTCGGATTTCAGTCATCCGATTTTTCCATTCTTTTTTGGGATTTATATAAAGTCGGGGTTGGGGGTCTCATTTTCTGATGCCCCCCCTTGCCGCGAACACCGGAAGACCCCGAAGACGCTGCGACTGCAATGCCGCCCCAGCCTAAGCATTATGCAAGCTAGGACCTTGCCTACCCCTACCATCACGCCAGGCTCCAGGACACGCTGGCCAGCCCTTGAAGAGGAACGAGGACGTCTTTTCAGACACAGGTGAAGATACACGGTCTTCACCGTTTCGCCCACCGCACACCTTGACGAGGGAAGCGGCTATAGGACGCGGAAGTGACCGCGACAGCGAAACTTCCAGCAGCCACCAGATAAGCACATTATTATTTATGACATGAGACCACCCACTTTCTTATATTACTATAAATAATGAAATTAAATTAAAACCTAACACACTAATATTGTCTGCCCCTCCAGGGATTAATACTTTATAAATAGAATGAAATATATGCATGTTAATCAGCGGAAAGTCTCACAATTTCCAGCCCCCCTTTTCCACACATTTAATTTAATCATAAAATTACACTCGGGACACCTGCAGTATAGCACGAGCAGGTCCCGATGTAACAAAATTGGTGCAGTCCGTGTGAGGATCGAACTCTTATGGAATTATAAAAATTATGAGACTTATTAAAAACATTTTTTGTGTAAGACATTTCGCCCACTCTTTTAATTGATTTATCAATTGTTCACATTTAAAATGATAATTAGCGTTAGGCGTAAAAATTGTGATCTTATTAGATTTAAAGAGACTTGGGAGGCCAGGCTTGTTATTGAAGCCTAATCCCATCTGCCTCTACCCTAGGCGCAACTAGGCATTATAGGTTAATGCACCCAGAGTTTACAGTATATGTGTAGTGTAGAATAAAGCCAACTTTACTCATTTGAATTATCGATTTTAAAATTAATTTATTATTAGTGGTATTTGCATGTGTGTTTGATTGAGTGTGTATTTATAGTGTGAGTGTGGTTTATTAATATATTGTCATTATTTCTAAAAGAAAAAAAATATAATAATTTATTGTTTGTTTTGCATGAATATAATTGCTCAACATTCGGATCCCGGAGTTCGACGGCGAGCTATCCTCCTGGTGGCGGTTTCGGGACACCTTTGTCGCTCTTGTTCACGACAACACGCAATTGGCGCCCGTGAACAAGATGCATTATTTAAAAAATGCCCTCATTGGAGAACCCGCGTCGCTGCTGGCCGGATTCCCATTCGATACCGGCTCCTATCAGCCGGCTTGGAACGCGCTGGTGCGCGAATATAATAATCCGCGCGTTCTCGCTTCAAGATGCCTGCAAAGGGTCTTGAACCACAAATGCCCTACGTCTGGCGGCGAACGCGCGAAGTACACTGCATATTTGGCCGAGGTTGGTGAGGGGGTCGAGTCGTTTCGGGCTTTGGTTTTAGAGGACGAGACGGATGTCATCCTGTCCACATTAGCTCTCCGAGCTTTGGACCCCGTCACCAGACGGCACTTTGAGCTTGCCCATGCAAGCAGCGAGTTCCCCGCAGTCGACGATATTACAGCGTTCGTGAGACAGAGATTAATGGCGTGCAAGCTGTCTCAAGAACTCGATATGCAGCCTCATTCCGACGCTCCAGGTGCTAAACCCGCCGGTAGAGGGAAGGGCGGAATCTCCATGCTTGCCAGTGAAGTCGGCACGAAGAAACGAGTTTCTCCGGGTCCATCCGGGTCGCCACCTAGGCGCACGTCTCCAGGGAATTCGGGCAGATCGGGGCGTCGCCAGTCACCTGGCACTTCTTCACGCGGGAAATCCGTCTCTCCCGGCAAAGAACGTTGTCCCCGTTGTAATGGGAGGCACCTCTTAGGTCGGTGCTATACGTTTTTGGCCTTGACCCCTCAGGAACGTAACGACTTTATCAAGTCATCCGGTCTGTGCCAGAACTGCCTGAGGTCGGGTCACCACGCGTCGAAATGCTCTTCGGTGTTCAACTGTACGTTTTGTCGCGCCAAGCACCACAGCGTACTGCATGTTGAGAGCCGATCAGGTTCTCCCGCCGCCGTCACTTCGCCGAAGTCCGCGGATTTCGTGGGTCATATTCGTGATACGTCCGGGCCTCGTGGTTGTTGTTCTGAGGCAGTTATGGGAACTGCGTGTGCCGTATTGCACGGGTCTAAGCATTCCGCGCCATCACGGCTACTACTGGATTCCGGCAGCCAGTACACCTTTGTTACTGCCGAACTCGCCACGAGGATTGGCGGCCAGCTGCAACCCTTCGACGGAAGAATCGCCGGTTTAGGAGGTTCTCAGGTCGCCAACATCAAGGGTGCGATGACGTTCCGGCTTCGGTCCCTTATCGATGACACCACGAATTTCAAGGTCCGGGCGCTGGTTGATCGGATCACCTCTGAATTGCCCAAGCGTCCAGTTCCTAGGCGGGTAATCAGAGAGTTATCGCATCACGTTCTGGCCGACCCTTCCTTGCATGTTAATCAGCGGAAAGTCTCACAATTTCCAGCCCCCCTTTTCCACATATTTAATTTAATCATAAAATTACACTCGGGACACCTGCAGTATAGCACGAGCAGGTCCCGATGTAACACTGAATGTTTTTAATTGCCACGCCCACATTGTAACGTATTATTTCACTTCTTAAACTTTTTCTTACACATTTGTCGTCCCCCTCTTATATACGTTTCCCTTTTTTAACGGTTATTAAATACCCATGACACTTTGTCATTTTCCGGTACTTTGTCATCCCTTGTACATATATATATTTTTAACTGGAAGATTGCTGATTGACCATGTGTATCAATGAATGGAATATGGTCCGGATATGGTCAAATAAAACTCAAATCGTAATAAATATTTTAATTGAGCCAAGTTGGCATTGCTCAATTAAAATAGTTATTACTATTTGAGTTTTATTTGCCTGTACCCGGACCATAATCCATTCATATATTTTTAACATTTTCCAAAAACCATTTGTCATCACCCTTTCACACACTTTCTTCCTCTAAATATTTTCTACTTTTTACTTTTTTCCCACTCGTAACATTTCGTCTTAAAAACACATTGTAACGTCTTTTTTAATTATGAGTTTTGCCGTTATCGGCGCAGATTACCACTTGGCGTTTGGTTTTCTAGCTAACAGGTTCGTTTTTATTATCTTTTTTTCCCTATCTTTATTTTACTACCCCTTCTTTTCTCATTTTCCTTACCCACGTTATTAGTTATGTTCACCATATATTATTATTGTAGTTTTCAAAATAATTTTTTTTTTTTTTCAAAATAGCCCTGATGAAGGCTAGAAACTCTAGCCGAAATGTTGGCACAATTAAATAAGTTACATCAACTTATTGGGTTTCATTTTGACCACACCCCCAACCATCTTATCCTCGTACAAGTCATCCACGGTCAACTATCTCTGATAATTATGATTATTATTCTAGATTCATTTCTGGATTATACAGTGCAAACCTTATGCTTTTTTGAGCACTAGGAGGGATTTAAATTTGAATCCAAAATAAGTACCATACTTGTTCCTCAGTCCATGTTTGGACAATTGGAGCTTCATTTCCTGCCATTCCACTATAGTCAATCCCTAAATTTTTTTTTTTTTTTCATTTATTTCTAAGTTATTTTTTTTTAAATTTTCATGTTGTCTCAATAAGACTATGAATTGTGATTTTTTTTTTTTAAGTCTACTTTATCTATGAGATTGAAATTTTGTTTTGATGTAGCTAGAAACAATGTAGAAATACTGAATGAAGGGATTTTTTAACTATACAATAGTCCATAATTTAATAGTTAGATATTGACACAATTAAAAAATTCAGACCACATTAAGTTCTATCAACAACCTAGCTCACATTTGTTAATTTATCAAAAAATCCTTTATTCAGTGGATGCTATATACAAGAAATAAATTTTCAGCCATTTTTAATAGAAATGAATGTTTGTTAACTTCTTAATGGTATCCATTAGTTATCACCTTAAAGTAAGAATGTGTTTCTGTGCATGAACTTTATTGAATCAAACCTCTTAGGTCCTTTAAATCAACATATTCACTTTCTACTTCCCCCTTTTTTTTATATTTTTTACAATTTCTAATAATTATTATGCAACAGCTAGTACCACAGAGTGGAATGTGAACTTGTCTTTAAACATATTGATTTTGACTATATCCTGGTGGATATTTTTTGTTTTTAATCAACACTTGAATATAATTTCTTTTAGATGATCATTGTTCATTGTTGTTTGATGGTAAAATGATTATTGTTCAGATTTTAAGTATATTTGAAAGTGTATATTTTTATTATTGTAATTCAATTCTTATAGAATGTCCATCTTGAGATCAAATTTAGAGTTCCTGTAATCATAATGTGTGTTTTGGTCTGCCATTAATTTTTTATTTATTCTATTTTATTTTTATTTATTTATACTGGGAATTATTTGATTTCCTATATTCAAGTTTAATGATAAAAAGTTAAGCAATCTGATTTATAAACTGTTTCAGATAAAACAGTCGAAGTAATTGAAGAAGCTGGCAATATGAAACGAACTGGTGCAACAGGTGCCTATAATTCAGCATTTGATGACATGACTAAGCAAATTGATGATGTCAGAAATGCTTTAAATAATACCAAGTCTAATAAAATCAAGCTGGACTTTTTGAATGATCGAGTCAATAATTTCAGGTAGCTATCTCTGAAAATCATGTCTCTTTCATGTAGTACTCAATGGTTTTTAAATAATATGTTACTATTCTTCACTATTTTCTAGAAATAATATTCTGAATGATGCTACGGAAAGGATTAGTAAACTCAGTAATGTTGTACAAAATGTTATATCTAATATATCTATTGCAAGGTTATCACTTAGTACTGTGAATGATAAAGCTCTTACGTTACAATCTTCTGCAAAATCGCTGAGTGATAATGCTACTCACCTCCAGGAAAAAGATTTAAAAGGTATTGAATTATGTTTATTTCATATAATAGGGGTATTCATGATCTTTGGTTTAACATGCTAAAGCGTGTTAAATGGAAAAACTCATGTTAAATCGAAAAAAATTGCCTT
>NW_027112337.1:781110-783554 GCF_000696795.3 Halyomorpha halys | reverse complement strand
TAATTTTGGTATTAATGAAATTAATTTGTTGAAGAGTTTCCTTAATTTTTAAATTTAATAATATTTTTTTGAATTTAAATATGGAATGAGAGAGTTGGGATTTAAGGGAATATGATGTATGAAAATGTTTAAAGCTATTGTCAATAGATTAAGGAAAAACAGAGTTGGATCTACATTTAAGAAGGAAAATTCTCTGTTCTGTTTTATGTGCTAGGCGCTTATTAAGGTTACATAAGTTATTAATATGATATTTATGAGAAGGAAATTGTAATTTAAGAAGAGAGAAAATGTGGTAGGGTTTGTTATCAAAGGAAACAGAAGAAAAATGAAGTGAATTATCAAGGGGAATATCGGGTGGTTGAGGGGTCAAAATACCATTGAAAGAAGTTTGAGATCGAGGAGGTGTAGATGTATTCAGCGGGAAGGCTTGTTGAATAGAATTAAGCAACATGCTGGAGGTGTGTGGTTCAGAATTCTATCATTTTATCTTAACATAGTTTCATTTTGTATCTTTTTAGCCCTGATGAAGCCCTGCAAAGTGGGGCGAAACGTTGGAAAATAAAATAGTTGTAAACTATTTTCGTTTCACTTGTGACCGCTACCCTGACCATCTTCCTATATATGTATTGTATTTTAGTTTGTAGCTGTTGTTTTTTTTTCTTCTATTATTTTATAAAAAGTAACATAGTTATTATTTTATTAGATTTGCGATAAAGCAGGGGATCCATGCCACAATCTTTGTGGTGGTGCAGGTTGTGATCGGTGTGGAGGACTTTCCTGTGAGGAAGGGGCTGTAGGTAAAGCGGATGCTGGACTTAGTTTGACTGAAGGAAATAAGGATAAGATCTCAGACCATTTAAAAACTGCTGAAATGTTATATCGACAGGTATGATTCTAATAATGAATATTTATTATTATTCATTGCTCTTATTTAGAGCTATATTAATAAATAAATTAGTTTTAAACTTCACCACATGCTATTGTTGGGTGCTTATCAATGTTTCAAGTGCAAATGAATAGTATAAAATGCAGGCTTTTCATAATGAGTTTATCCAAAATTTTACCCTTATAGCTAAATAAAAAAACAAACCTTTACTTCTACAATCCATAAAAAATGATCTTGGGTTCAGTATTAGGTATTGATGTACTGTTCCCTGATTAACGGTTTGGCAAGCAGATGATGTCAGCATCCATGATCAACTACCAGGTTTATCTCCAACCTAATTAAGGGCCATGTATTCACTTTATAGAGGTTTGGTGTGCCCTAAGAGAATCTTCTGACCTCTGAGTTGGTCCTTGGCTGATAAAATAGTAAATGAATTTTCTACCTACAGCAGGACTTGAACCCAGGTCTAAGTTCAGTTGAGAGGCACACCCCTTATTTCTAGATTATTCGATGAAGTTTCCTCTTCTACAATTTTCATTCTCTATACTAGTTTTTAATGTATTAATTTTATTTAAAAACTTTTCTATTAATTTATCAAGTCGACTGTTGTGACTATGTTACCAAATCATGACAAGCAATTGATTAATTAATTGGTTGGAGAAGATGGTCAGGGGGTGCAGTCAGCAAAGAAAAACATAAATAAACAAAAAAATATTTATTTATGAAGAAGTTTCGACCAGAGTTTCAGGGCTATAGGATAAAAGAGATAACAACCATCATTTAGAGAAACGTAAAATTGAAAAGAAATAGTATACAAACAAATTTGGAATTTTACATAATATTGAATTGAATAATACCAAATAATTGATTGATAATCATGGAATTAGACAGTAGCAGATTGATAACAATGAAAGATGAAATATAATATTATGTAGGTGAGAAGATATGTATAATATAAGATATGTAAGTAGTGTCTAAAAACTGAAAAACAAATTTGAATCTACAAATTGAAAAATATGGCAAAAAATGAAATATAGTGAGTGATATATATGTATACATGTATACAATAAGAAAAAGGTAGAATAAGAAATATAGAGAATGGGAAATGAATAATATGAGAACGAGAGAAGAAATTTACAGTCAAGCGGGGAATGTTGGCTTAAACTGATTGAGTTATTTATTTATGAATTACAGTGTGAGTATTAACTTATATATATAACTATATACACACACACACACACACATATATATATATAAAATAGGAAAAAGGTAGAAGAAGGAATATGGGGAATGGGAAATGAATAATGTATGCAATATGAGAATGAGAGAAGAAACTTACAGTCAAGCAATGTAAGGACAAAGGATTCACTAGAAACGTAGCTGTCAAGAAAGACCGTTAAGACAAAACAGTTGATACGAAATGAAAATGTCAAATAGAAGTAAATTTACGGATTAAAAAACATAAAACCTGTGATATGTAAAATTATAAAACCCAAAGGTCAAAAAATTATGAGTGAGGAATAATAATAAATAAAAAATTAAAATAAAATAATAAATA
>NW_027112337.1:780119-781060 GCF_000696795.3 Halyomorpha halys | reverse complement strand
TGCATTTAACGTTTAACATGACTTCATAGGGCTGCTCACAATCTTATAGTTATAACATTTAACATGGCAAAACATTTTACATTTAACACAACATCATGAATACCCCTAATATTTTGTAATTTATTTTTAAAGCAATAAATGTGTGATTTTCAACTATAGGAGCTTTAAATTTAACACGAGGGTATGGAGAAAGTTCGAAAAAAGTGTATGCAATAGAAAAAAACACCACAGAACTCTTAATTGAAGCAGATAGACAGTGTAGGCGCACGGAGAACTTCCTTAATAAAGACAGTGGTTCGTTCACCTTAACAGAAGAGAAGAATGAAGAAAGTAGACAAAATTTGGAATTTGAACTTTCTCAAATTTTAAAGAAAATACCTGCTCTTAATGAAAAGGTATTATAATAGCTTCTATTATTTTATCACTTAATGAAAACATGTGTTTATTAATATTAGTTAATTTAATTACTTTGTTGAAATGTTGGGTAGGGAAAGATCTTTTTGAATCTAAATATCTCAGTTGTTCTTAATATCTGTTTTCATGTAAATAGGAGGTTTACTGATTTATTAAGGCTAACGTTCTTTTCAAATTATGATGCTATTTCATTAGTGTATATTTATTTATTCTTGTGAAATATCCCTCAGTCCATTTTCTTATTATCGGGAATAATTACCCATCTAAAATAATTTTTATTTAAAAATACTAGGGTTTTCCCAGCTTTCCAAATCTTTTATATAGTAATTTCTGTGTAATAAAAAAACCCTTACAACTCCAACCATCCTTTATTGATTTCTTGAATACAGCCGCCAAGGTATGTCTCATATAGAAAAATAATCATTATTAACTGGATTATATCAAACTTCTGAGATGTGAAGTAAATAATTTTATTACTGAACATGACAGGGATATTAATATACCCTTGTCATGTTTATATATATATA
>NW_027112337.1:761464-779977 GCF_000696795.3 Halyomorpha halys | reverse complement strand
ATAATAATAGGTAAAATAAAATAAATTACAGGTGCTTTAATAAATTAAATATTTGAGAATAGGCTAGGGATAGGTTTTGTTTGTCCGTTTTGTGATTGACTTGGGAAGCTTCTAATTATATAAAAATGCTTTCAGATAACAGTCATTTGTTGTGGTTAGGAACAGTGGCTAGTATGGAGATAATATCAAAATTAAAAGAGTGTTTGAATGTTAAGCTGTGTCCGGATAATTTTGAAGCAGTGAAGGGAGGAGACAGAATATTTGTGCTGGGTTATGCGGACTTTAAGTAAATTTTTTGTTTCGCCTATGTAAGATGCGTTACAATTAGAAGTGGAACAGGGGATACGGTACTCAACATGAGAATGGTATTGAGGTCGAATAGGATCTTTAAGATGGGTGTCTATAAAGGACAGTTTGCTATAAATATTAGGCGGATGTTAGGGATGGAGGAACGTAATTGTTTATAAATATCTGAAAGAAAGGGGATATAAGTTAATGATCTTTATAAAGGGATGGAACGATATTGTAGAGAATTTTATGTAGAAGGGGTACGGTTTTTATAATTTTAAATGAGTTTGTCGATGATTTTAGGAGGGAAGTTGTTGTTTAAGAGAATTTGTTTAATACAGAGTTAGTATCATGAAATTGAGAATCAGAGAGAGAAAAACAACAATGGAAATAAGATTTTTGGCTATGTTTAGTTTTTGATGGTAAGGATGTTGGGAGTAATAATTTAGAAGTCTTCCTGAGTAAGTTGGTTTTGTGTACCAATCGGTGGATATAGTGTTATTGGTGTTTCTTATGATGAGGAGGTCAAGAAATGGTAGCAAATTGTTTGTTTCTGATTCAACTGTAAAACATAAATGCGGATGATAGGAGTTGAAAGCAAATAAGATATCGGTGATTTTATTAGGGTTCAGTATTAAGAGGAGGTCATCAACATATTTTTTAATAAAAATTATGTCAATAGGAAACTGGAATAACGGAGTTGAGTAAATCATTAAGTACAATATTAGAAAGATCGGGGTTAGAGGATTACCCATAGCCAAGCCTGAAATTTGTTTAAAAAATTGAACATGGAATGTGAGGTAGCCGGATTTACAACAAAGTTGGAGAGACTTGAGGTAAGAAGAAAGGTCTTGGGAAGTAAGCAGTTCAATGGTTGACCAGTTAGATTCTACTAAAATTAGGACTTCAATGGGGATATAGGTAAATAAACTTTTAACGTCAAAGGAAATGAGAATGTAGTGTTCTGGAATGGTGAAGCCTGATAATTGATCGCGGAGGTGAGAAGAGTTGTGAATGTCACACAACACACACATCTCCATACTTCACGATTTACTCAACTCCGTTATTCCACAGTTTCCTAATGATATAATTTTTATCAACAAATATTTTGACGACCTCCTCTTAATACTGAATCCTAATAAAATCATTGATATCTTATTTGCTTTCAGTTAGGTTTCTAGTGAATCAATCCTTGTCCTTCTGTCGCTCGCTCTAGTGTGGCTTTCTTCAAATCAATCAGTTTTAGCCAACATTCCCCGCTTGACTGTAAATTTCTTCTCTCGTTCTCATATTATTCATTTCCCATTCTCTATATTTCTTATTCTACCTTTTTCTTATTTTATACATGTATACATATATATCACTCACTATATTTCATTTTCTGTCTTATTGTTCAATTTGTAGATTCAAATTTGTTTTTCAGTTTTTTAGACACTACTTACATATCTTCTTACCTACATAATATTATATTTCTTCTTTCACTGTTATCAATCTGCTACTGTCTAATTCCATGATTATCAATAAATTATTTTGTATAAGCCCAAATTGTTTAGTTTACTATTTCTTTTCAATTTTATGTTTCTCTAAATGATGGTTGTTATCTCTTTTGTTTTATAGTCCTGATGAAGACCTGAAACTCAGGTCGAAACATTGGCATAAATAAATATTTTTTTGTTTATTTATGTTTTTCTTTGCTGACTCTCCCGACCATCTTGTCTAATCAGTAATCTACCATCAACTATCTACACCTCTTCATGACAAGCGACATTGTTTCTCAAAATAGGTCATAGATGTCTTGATTGAATCTTCTTCACCAACATCTGTCATAACTGTTCTAAATATCTGCCATAGGATCTTTCTCTTAAATACTTGTAGTTCTTATTCACAAATCTTTGGCATAATCCACTTTTCTGATCAATATGATAGCACTGGCCAGATAAGTGTTTTATATTGATGCATTTTGGTCTTTCTTGACTACATGCTGGATCTGAAGTGCCACCTGAGACCAAAGTAGCATCTCTTGATAGCCAAAATTCTTCTATTCTCTTAATTTTGGGATTATTACCTTGTGTCACAGAGATTTGAAATTCACGAATTCCACTACCTTTTCAAATTTATAGGGTAGCATTGTGATGGTTCTCCTAGAGCTGATATTGCTCCAGAAACCATATACTTTGTTTTCCTTTCATTAATGTGGATTCCTAGCTATGTTACTGCATATACAAGTGCTATATGAGCTTTGATAATTGCATCAAGCGTGTGACCAACTATGTAAATGTTTTATGCATATGCAAGAAGCTGTTCTGTTCTATTTAAGGTAGTTCTGTTATCTGTATGCTTGAATGATTGCCTTTTCAAGTATCATGTTAAAGAGAAGGCAAGCTAGAGCATCATTAGATAAATAAAGGAGATAAATTAGGCTGACCTTAATTTGCATCACACACCTAACATTCCTCATGGTGAGTTTAATCAGCTTTATTAACTTTGTAGTGAGATGCGCCAGGCTGAGGTCCCCAGAGTTTGCCTTGAACTCACCAGAATGTGCCACCACGAGCCTCACTGAAGTCCTCAAATTTATAAATAACATTCTTTGATAAAAACATGTTGTTATTTACACATATTATTAATTTTGTATGTACTACTTAGTGTTGTCGATGAAACAATAAATGAAGCATACCAAAATAACACAAAACTACCTTAAGCATATCAGATAAGACCGCTTCTCGGTCACAGCCACATGCACTAGCTCTTTAAATAAGCACCCAACAGAGGCAAGGTCATTCTTGGACTCACCTTCCTCAGAAGAGGCCTATTCATTGCACGAGTAGCATAACTCTCTGCCCAGGGTAGTTCGGTGTGATAACCATTACTACAGTATATATGAGTTGATTTTTTTTTTTTTATTATGCTTATTCAATACTAGACCTTCTCCTAGTCTCCTTTGCTTTCTATTCCTATCCAACTATCTTAGTCCACCTGGCTGATCCCAGCACATAGAACTATTACCTATCTTTTCAGCAATACTAGTCCGTCTGGCTGATCCCAGCAACTAGTATTGCTGTATCCTGTTACAGTTCTAGTCTTTTTAGCTGATCCTAGCTACTAGGAACTGTTACCTATTCTTTCAGCAGTACTAGTCTGTCTGGTCCCAGCAACTAGAATCATCACTTTTTTTTTTTTTGTTCCCCCTTCCTGGCATTGCTGCCATACGGGGTTCGGCAAAAGTGGAGTAGTGCGTTAGGATTGCGCATGCCACTGCTGCCAATAAACATCTTTTTTCTTTTTTTTGTAAACTTTATTTTAATAAATATGAACATAATTAATGGTGGGACCATTTAATTTTTTTTGGGAACAATTTTCTAAAAGCATGGTGCAGCCCAGTACTCGGTTGAGTGCCTTAAGATGGGGCTACACCTTATCCAGCGGCATCCATCTGGTAAGTCCAATACGCCTGGTCCGCATCCGTCCGGTTTTCTTCTCGGAGTGCAGCTTTCCTCTCTTCATCTCTGCACTCCTGGTACCTGCGCCTGGCCCTATAGTACTCTCTCTTCAGCTGTGTCCACCATGTGACCGGACCGGGTGCTCTCGCCTTGCGGTGCTGACGGGTAATATTGGCCGCTTGGGTGATGGCGCCCGTCAGGGTTGCCACTCTGTGGTCAATTCCTGACTCTTCCTCCATCGGCGCCACCTCTTCCCATTCTCTATCCACCAATATTCCCTCCAGTTCGCCGATCGGGTCACAAAGCTCCTTTCCTCCACTAGGGCTCTGCCTTCCTCCTCCACTACACTGAAGGCTATGACCCGGTGGTCGGAGCTCGTGTCTGACCTTAGGGCCCAGTCCGCTATTCGCTTCGCCATGGGAGCCGTGGCCAGTGTCACGTCTATCCAACTCTGGCCCCTCGCACACACGAATGTGGGGCCAGAGGGCTCATTCATAACGACAAGCTGACACCTAGCCACACTCTCTTCCATCAGTTTCCCTCTGGCGTCTGTGCGTTGGTGTGTACCAGTGTATGTGTGCGTTGGTGTGTACCAGGAACCATGTTGTCGCAACAATATGGTTACAGGGTTTAGTGTGGCATCGAGGGTGGTCGCTTTGGGCAGTGGTGAGAGGAGGCCTAGAGCGGCAATCGTAATAGTTAATCCCTCTCTAGACGTTATGGAACTGAAGCAATTCACCACAGCAGATCAAGCGGCATGTTACATAAGGTGGGGAAGGATCTCCTTCGCCCTAGTTTCATCGTACATGTCGCCTAGAAGAAACCGTCCATGACCACTCGTCTTCGACCCATATTGACCTGCAGGATCTGCAGCCTACGCATAGTGCGTTCTTTTCACCTCCACGACCATCTTCTCCAGATGTAGCGGGCATTCCCTGGTGCCCAAACAGTGTTGGAGATCTTTCTCCTCTCTGCCTTGCTCACTACAGTTTCTGCAGCGCAGTGTCAGTCCCTTCTTCTTTGCTGGGCATTCTTTGATTTTATGCCCCGTGCCAAGACACCACTTACACGCCAGGTCCTCTGGGCATGCCTTGGCAGGGTGTCTATACTTCTGACACTGCAGGCAGCAGGAGGTCGAGGCAGTCTCTGATGGTCATGCCCCACCATCCTGTCGTTGTGTCGGCTGCGGACAAGTTCATCAGGGTAAGCCTCACTGACTGGTGGACTTCCACCACCCACATCATCGATAGCCCACCCCTAACAGGAGTGGAGAAGCAGGGTCTCATCCACTCCACCTTGTCCTCCTCTCTGACATTTCCGAGGCCACTCTTGTCCCACAGGTACTTAACCAAGATCTTCTCATCGCAGTGCTTTGGCACTCCTTTAACTTCGAGGCGGGGCCCCCTCGCCATCGCCAGCTTCGCCTCGAGTCCTCCCTGCTTCAGCTGGCCCCATTCTAAATGAATGAATGAAAAAATAACTTTATTCTAGGAGTCTCTTTGCTTGGTCCGCACCCTCTGTCCTTATCAGGACTGCATTACCATTGGTGACTCTCACCATTTTGGAAGAGACTCCTATCTGCTTCAGTTCCTCTTGACTCGGAGACCACCCTTATCCGCTGCCTTTGACTGTCACATAAGTGACAGTCTCCCCTGCCTTTCTAGGTACCTATGGGATACTGGCAAGAACACCGGCGAACATCAGCTTGCCCTTCTTCTCCTCTTTTTGCTCCTCCTTCTTCCCTTTTTCCTCTTTACCTGGACCCAATCCTTCTTGCCAGCATCGTGCTTTGCTTGGGGATCGCTTGGGCCCGGAACCGCCCTATACACCTCATCATCCTCACTTGAATCCTCCATCATATTCCTGCCCCGGCATATGGGGTTCTTACTCCCTTTCAGGGACACTGGAGCTGGGGCAGTGTCATGAAATTTTGGTACTGGTGGCTCCTTTCTACCTTTGGGTTCTTTCCACTGTGTCTTCTTCTGTGGCTTAGCCTCGCTGACCCTTTCAGAGGTAGGAGACACCTCATTCTCATATCCCTGGAGGGCTTCCCCCTTCGTCTTCACTATTCCTGGAGCCACCATTTCTGCTATCTTGTCCGTAATTATACTATATAGCTGGTCGGTGTATAGGGCTTCCCGGACCACCTCCCTAACTATACCAGGAACGGAGTGCCATTTGGCCTCCAGTCCAACCACAATGTCCCTGATTTCACCAATTTTTTGGTTGATGTGCTCTTGGTTCTGTAAACTGATTTTAGTGTGAGTCAAGTACCTCCTGATTCCATCAGCTAGGGTCCTGGTTCTCTTACGGGGACTATCTTCTAACCACCTCGTGGCCCCACTCTTTTCCTAAATTCGGCCAAAACTATTCGGTGAAATTTGTTAAAATTACACTCCATACTAAAACACCTCGGTACCAACGTTTTGGCACACTCCTGTTCTCCAAAATATCTCTACAAGTACTTTAATACGCAAAAAAACTAACAAAACTCACTGGACATGTTCTCTCTACTCAGCAGTCAGTAAACAACTCTAGAATCATCACCTGCCCTATCAGCAGTGCTGGTCCATCTGATCCCAGCAACTAGTCCTGCTGTATCCTGTCTACAGTTCTAGTCCCTCTGGCTGATCCCAGCAACTAGAACTGTTACCTATCTGCTAGCCTACTAATCCTCTCATTTACCTGCATCGGTGTCTAAGGCTTATCCCCTAACACGGTCGATTCTTACTTATTTCTTATGAAAATTCCTGAATATCCTATGTCGAGGACCTTCTGGGGAGTAGTTATCAGACTGGAGTACCATTGTAACCGACCAACCTTACACATCTGTCTATATGAATGCTTCGACAACTTATCTTGTATATTAAGGTTTTTCATGCCTTTAAAAATGTTGATTCATGGTATCATAGGCTGGCATAAAGTGTATTCAAAAGTAGTGTGTTTTTCATGTTATATTCCCTTCCTCTTTCAAGGATTTTTCAGAGGGAGAATATGTAATCAATGGTGGACTTTACTCTCCTGAAGCTATTTTGGCAACCTTTTTTTTTTTTCCTGTAGTCTCTTCTTCCTATGATGCAAATGTTGTCTCTGTCCTTACTGCTGTTCTGAGTAACCTACGGCAACCGAAAGGTTGAATTGGAAGGGCTACCATAATTTAGGCAATACTATATGGTAGTACATGGTCTGAATTGAATTGGGGGGCTCCCATCAGAAAGGCGCCCATGTAGCCTGCAACATCTCCTCCAGCGCTCTTGGTAGCAAGAAAAGTAACCGGGCCGATGAGAGAGAGCCATCTTGTTTTTGTATTTTGCCAACACAGTTCTTTTTTTCTCTTTTTCTTCACAATCTTCGATAAGAAAATAAGTGAGTAAAGAGGTGCCCCCCCCCTGGAGCAGAGGAGAGAGAGAGAAAGAGATCAAGAAATGAGGGAATTCAAGAGATAGGGACGCAGAAGCTAGAGAATATACTAAGTCCACCTAATGCAACAACTAACATCTCCGTCATCACCAATCACCTCATTATATCTACAATTTTCCATAGCCCAGTCATTCAAAATTTATTAACCCATCTAACTATACATTTTTTTTTGGCCACCCCCTACACCACGTGTAATTCATATAATAGAGTTTTATTATCATCCAATCATGTATTATTTTTCATTTATATACAGTCCACTCAAACCCAACCAGCCAACCAAAAGTGAAGTGTTCCTGGCATTAAGGTGAAGGCATACTTCATACAATTGCTCAGTACACTCTCTAATTCATTAGCTTTTAGGCCAGATATTTTGCATCTGTTGCCACTTATCAAATCTTGAGGATATTATTTCTTTCTTTGAGGATCCAAGCACCATATCTGCAGCTTCTAGTGCTTTGGAACAGGCATCCCATTGCAAATCAACATTTGAACCTTTACTTATTTTGGTTGATAATCTTCTCTCTAGTTCTGCTATATACCTCTCTTGAATTTCAGGATCTTTCAACTTCCTAACGTTATATCTTTTTATCTTTTCACTGCATTGATCAGACTTACTTCATCTTATCCTGGCATAGATATGTACAATTCTTAGGTAGTGATCATAATCCATGTTGGCAATTCTGAAGACCCTTACATTTTTGAAATTGTATTAATTTTTTCTGTCTACCGAAATGTGATTGATGTGATTAGTGGTTCATTGGTTTGTATATATTCTTACCAATTTTAGCGTTGAAGTCACTAGCTATTATTTTCATGATGTATTCCGCCCATGCAGAGAGGGTCCTTTCAAGCATGTCATAGAAGCTATCTTTTTTTGTTCTAATCTGTGACTTCTTTATGTGCATATATATTGACAATATTGTAATTATATAGGTTTCCTTGTGTGCATTTTATCCTAATTCTGGGATTTATAGTATTGAATCCTATAACGAGCTTCCTCTGTTTGTCTTTGACTACTAAGCATGTACCAAATTCATGTTGCCTTTTACTGTAGCTTTAAAATATAGTGTGGCTCTGCTTTTCCAATATGCCCTTGTCCACTGAACCTCCTGGTTTGCAATCAAGTCACATTTGTTAACTTGTTAACGTTAATTAACAATAAGTTAACATTAATTTGGTTAAGAAGCACTTTATTTATCATTGTATATTGGAATATACTGTCCTTATATCAACCTGGAGCATTTACTTATTTACATACAAATAATAAACTAATAAAGAAACATTACCTGAGAATATCAAAATAAATAAAATCTTATTGTAATTATTAATAATTTAAGTTCAAAATATTCATTTTTTCTAAACGAACATCCTTAAAATCATTTGAATGGTTAGAAAAGATTTTTGTATAGGAAAAAGTATACTTAATATTGTCTGCCTGTCAGGAAATAAAGGCTGTTTAAAATATATATACATTTTTGGTTTTTTCACCACTTTCAAAATCCATGTTAATCATGAATAGGATGATAGTAAACAAACTGGATTTATTGTGAAAAGAAAAACCTTTGTTGGAACATGCCTGTAAATGGATCAACCTTTAACGAAGAATGAAGTTAGTTTCTTTGGTGTTTCAGAGATTTTTTCCTAAAATAAACTTTTAATGACCTTAATTCTATAATAAATTTTCTCAGGGCAGGTAATTGTGAATTGCTTCATTTTATTATTGTGTTTTATAAATAATGTGAGAAATATGGACACTATTACAAATTTGTTTGTAGTGCTTTTATTTTCATTTAAGTTTTTAAGCTATTTATTACCTTTGTATTTTTTATAGATATCAAGTACTAATGCTGCTACAGAGGCAGGGATGGAATCAGTAAAGAAAGCTTACAATGCTGCTGAAGATATTAAAAACCAGTTTGAAAATGTTGTTATTAAGCTTTCTGAAATGAATAAGAATTTTGATTCATTTATTAAAGCTCAAGGAGCATCTCCTTCTGAAATACGCCATGTCGCTAATGAAGTGAGTTTTAAATTACTAAAAAAAATATTCCTCTTTAAATTATGTTCACAGTATTGTTTTAATTATCAAGAATCATTCGTAATCAATGTAAAACATTGGTGTAGCTGATAAGTATTCTATTTGAACTATGTAGAATGTTTTAAGCTGACCAGCACATGAGTCATTAGTAATTTTTTTTCTGAAAAGCAAAAAGGGCTCATTATTATTTTAGACAGCAAATCGAAGGAAGATTTTGTATATTAGTTGTAAATTGGCCAGTTTGCGTGGGTATTACTTGGTCTTATTTGTCTGCTTGTTACATAGATCAGTTTACGTAGATTGGGAGTGGGACCGAGTGTTTCAGATGCCCTGAATGATGACCAAAAAAACATAGAAATGGTTTTAATTTTCTTAAAAAGGAATAATCTTTTGAATAAGATCTAAACCCAAAAGTTTGTCATATGTATTAAAAAATTCTAAAATAATTAATTATTCAAACTTATTTAGCAATTAAATTATTTCAAATCTTGAAATAGAATTATAAAGTGAGAAGCGTGGGCGTTGATGACCTTAAGGTTTTACGCCCAAAAGCCCTAACCAACAACAACATAGATCAGTTAAACGTCTAAGTATAATAATAATATTCTTTACGAGGAAAAGATGGTTGGGGGTGCGGTCAAAGAGAAACACCAATAAGTTGTATTAACCTATTTTATTGTGCCAACATTTCGGCTAGAGTTTCTAGCCTTCTTCAGGGCTAAGAACAGAACAAGATAACAAACAAAGTAAGTATAGAAAATAAAAAAGAAAGTATAAACAGAATAACATAAAATGAATAATTTTACAAAATAGAATTAATAAAATGAAGTGATGAGAGAAGTGGAAAATAAAATGTATACATAGGTGTTGAAAAAGTGGGTAAAATAACATAATTAAGGAAATGAAATAAAAATGAAGTTATATAATGCAAAGAAGTATGAACATATTAGTTATTAATAATTTAAAAATTGAAATATGGAAAGAAAAAGAAAATTGAGAGGAAGAAAATATATGTAACAATAATAGGCAAAATATAAGTAAAGTATACCATAAGAAATGAATAGGAAAAAAAATAAAATAAAAAATTTTGAAAACACCAATAATAATATAGTGAACATAACGTATAACGTGGGTAAGGAAAATGGATAAAAGTGGTGAAAAGAAGGGATGGAAAATAAAGAAAGGGGAAAGAAAAAAAAAAGAATAAAACGAATCTGTTAGCTTGAAAATCAAATGCCTAATGGATACAGCGCCAAATCTGAATTAAAAAAGCTGTTACAAGAATGAATAAGTGTTTTTTAAGAGGAAACATTACGAGAGAGTAAAACACGGTCAACTATCTCTCATAATTATGAACGTCATCCACGGTCAACTATCTCTCATAATTAATAATATTCTTTATTTATTCTGGTATTGATCCCTTTAGAATAATATACAGGTGTCTAAATTAGGCTTTAGAGCCTTAGAGTAAAATACAAATTAAAACTGAAATTATACATCATAAAATATAATATAATAATTAATTTGAAAAAATAAAAATGAGCAACAATAATTAACAAAATATATAAAATAATGATTGAACAAATAAAATAAAACCATTTCATATCATATAACATAAGATGGCAAACACTTCTGATAATAAATAAAAGAAAACAAAAATGATAAAAAATCAAATACAATTAAACTAAAAATACTAGATCGTCCGGACACAGCTTCACGCCCAGGCCTGCACCAATACGGAGAACCGTTCCCAGTACAGTCTCTCCCTGCTTCTCAGGAATTCCCCTAATCTCTACAGTATTATTTAGGTGATTCTGTTCCACCTGATTAATTCTAACCTCAAGGTCACATATTTTAGCTTTAAGATTGTTGTTTTCTAAGGACAATCCTTCGATTTTAATCTTCTACTGGTCCAGGAGAGCTTCGATCTTCTCTAGCCTTTCTAAATTTTCAAAAGAAAGCTCTGACTGCTTCTGAAGAGTGTCCTTTATATCTCTGAGCTCATCGATGCACTCAGTATAGAATGTTACATGAAAGTAATGCTTTCATCTTTAAGCTATAGTTTTGGATTAATAAATTATTCCTAAAAAATTATTAATACAAATAAAATTAATGATTGATAAATGTAATAATTAATGATTAATAAAATAAAATTTATTTCTTAAAAATATTAAAATTTTGCGAAAATCAAGAATTAGAAATATTTTCTCGAGCGATATATATGATTAAATATAAGTGTTTGTTAATTCTGTTTTGGTATTAAAAAAAAAAAAAAAACATGAAATAAAGTTTATATTATTGATCACCATATATACCAATGTCAGCTCGAAGGATAACTTTGTCTTCTTGTGCTGTAAGGCAGTCCCTATAACATATATTTTGTGTACATAAAGCTAACAGTGATCCTATATTTTTTTGCTGTAT
This sequence comes from Halyomorpha halys, assembly GCF_000696795.3. Lineage (NCBI taxonomy): Eukaryota > Metazoa > Arthropoda > Insecta > Hemiptera > Pentatomidae > Halyomorpha > Halyomorpha halys. The sequence continues at coordinate 768,367 of NW_027112337.1, read as the reverse complement.
TTTCTAAAGAAATGCGTAAGTTCTTCAACCACTATGTCAGTTCTTCCAATGATTTCCAGGCCATTAGTATCACTTACAGTGTAGATAATTATCCAAATTTGATAATTATATACTAATAATTTTTGTATTTTTGTCATCATAGCAAATTCTTAAAAATAATTTTCATTTTGTTGGGAGGAAAATATTAGTGCTTTTTGGGAGAAATGAATATTTGTTAAGAAATTACTGAAGTTTGCTCATTATTGTATGAAGTAATTGCTCTTGTAAGAATAATTCTTGTGTGACTTGTTATCTAGTAGGCATTCAAAAAAGGATGCCTTCCATACAGGAGATGTAATTTTTATAATTAGGAAAAATATATAAGTCAAAATCAGTTACTAAAAAAAACAAAAAACAACAATACTAAATCTCTCTATTATACCTTATGTTGCATAATTTACTTTACTTTTTTAATGATTCCTTTGATATTTACTTTTCCTCATTATAACTTAATTTTAAACTGTGAAAATTTAATATATTTATTATTTTTTTAACTCAGTCCAAATTCATATTTGTGTTGACATGGGAACGTATTTATTCATACCTAATCATTTTCAGAAACATTCAATATTTCTGGTAATGACTGATATCAAATATTAGTGTAAATAGTGTGTAAAAAAAATATTAATATTACAAATATGATGATATCACCATCCTTATAATTACCTTATTTTTATTATGTTATAACCCAATTAGTCTTTACAATTATGATTAAAATGATAATAGTACTTAATAATAGCATTGCTGATGTATTTTTCTTTAGGCTTTAAATTTGAATATTCAATTGAAACCACAGCAAATAAAGGAATTAGCTGATAAGATCAATGAAACAATTGGGTCTCTTCCTAATATCAATTCCATACTGGAGGATACAAAACAAAATCAAACTCTGGCAAATAATTTGAAAATAAAAGCTGACGAGGCTAAGTAAGAAAATCATAAACTCTATGTATAAAAAAATATTTTGTTATGAATTTTTGCATGCTCTCAGATAAACTTTTTAGAATATTTATTTGGCTTTATATTTAATCTAATTTGGGCCAATGTTTAACATTATTGAAGTTATGTGAACTGAATTTGTAATTTTTAAGGATATTAGTTAGACAATTCCCCATTTTCTGTGGGATTTAATGGCATAATTGCATGGATAACCCTCACATAAAAAATGGTTGTAGAAACCTCTAAAAAACACATTACACCACATCAAATATGTAATTAATTTACAATGAGTAACTAGCAACACATAGTTCCAGAGGGGTCCTTTTTTACTCTCAATAGAATTTTTGCATTTCCTACTCATTTTATTAATCCTAGTATCGACATGATATCTTGTTTTTTTTTTCTTCTGGCAAAGAAGCACCGCGGCCACAGAGGGCCTATTGTACACCGTCCCTCCTCTGCTCAAAACAGGCCAATTGCCTTTGCAAATCTGGACACTTTATAATGATCCACTGTCTCGCAAAGTTTGGCGTCCAAGATACAATCCTTACCGAAGATGAATCGTGTTCTTGCCACTACATCACATCTGTAAATGATGTGGTAAGCAGTCTCTTCATCCTTCCTGCAGAACCTGCAGATAGGGGACTCTATCCATCTCATTTTATAGAGATGTCTGACAATGTCCCGTATATAGACTAGTCACCCATCTTAAAATACTCCTATCCATATTAAGAAGACAGCTACTTCGAGCAGGATCCCTTGAGAAACATTTTTGATTGTTCCATTCCTCTGGTACTTCTCCAGAGTAACCCAGCCTTGCTCTCAGCAATCTTTTTGATGTGCCTCTTGGCACGTGGTTGAGACTAATCCCACATATGGGGTCAGGTATAAAAGGAGCGGATCCTTGCTAGGTAGTCCACTCGCTCATTACCTTTAATACCTTTATGTCCAGGCACCCATTCCACCCGCACCTTGGCCAAGGAGAGAGCATTCAAGTTAGCCTTACACTCCTCCTAGTTATCCAGCGCATGGATGGCTGCCTGTCTGTCCGTCTAAATCGTAATTAGCCTTTCCCTTGTGCCCTCTTTTATTAAATTCTGGGCACTGACATTTATTGCAACACCTCAGCCTGGAATACTGTGGTGTTTTCCTAACGAGATGGATGTGCCTTGATTAGGCATGTCCATCCTCCATATCCCTGCTCCAGGTCCTTGTTCCATTAGGGATCTGTCTGTGTAGCAGTTTATCCCATTACATGGCTTGTGTGGAGTAGACCCTTCAATCATTACACAAAGTAAGTGTTCTTGTATTTCTTCACCTGATGATGAGAATGTATAGCCAGGATCCCGTCTTCATTGATCCTCCTGAACAGTCTGCCATGTCCCTCATAAGTTAGGGAATGGTAGTTCGTTCCTAGTTTCATAAGCCTATATGCAGAGCTAAGGGCTTGAGCTTCAATCTCTATATGCAGAGGTTTAATGTTCAGAAGAACCTCCATTGCTGCAGAAGGAGTAGTGCTTATGGCACCCGTTATCATGAGGCACGCCAGTCTCTGAAGTTTCCCAAGCCAAGCTTGAGATGTGGCGACCTGATTGCAATGTTCCGTCTGTTAGTGAAGACACAAAGACTGACCTTTTGAGGATTGATGCTCAGACCATATTCCTGGCACCATCCATTCATAAGGTCCACCGATGTTAGAAGCAATCCTGAGATAATTTCTGGGAATTTGCCTTTTATCAGCACAGCGATATCATCAGCATATCCCTGCGTGTAAAAACTTGCCTTATTAAATCTGATAAGTAAGGTGTCCACCACTATACACCACAGGAGAGGAAATAGCACTCCACCCTGCGGACAGCCACCAGCGGGCTTCATCCACACCTTGTGTGTCCTAGCTCTGACTTGAGCAATCTTCCTTCCAACATCGCATTGATCCAGTTGAAAGAAAGTTGTCCCACCCCTTTCATTTCCATGGCTCTTGCCATGGTTCTGTAAGGAGTACGATCAAAGGCGCCTTCAATGTCAATGAAGACACCAGCCATAATCTCCTTATAGGCAAAACTCTTTTCAACCCTGGATACAAAATGGTGTAAAGCATTCTCACAGGATTTCCCGGATTGATAGGCAAATTGAGCGCTGTGTAGTGGTCTCTCTACCAGTTTAGTTTCCCTAGTATGTCCAGAACCTTCTCAAGTGTCTTCATTAAGAAGGATGTCAGACAGATAGGTCTATATGTCTTGGGGTTGTCATAAGAAGCTTCCCCTGGTTTGGGTATATAGCACACCTTCAACACTCTCCAGCTACATGGAATGTGACTCAGTGCTGAATTCCCCCTTAGCAAAGCTAAGAAGTATGGTTTCAAGACCGGTAGGCCTTTTTGTAATAAGGCCGGAAAACTTCCATCCGTACCGGCTGATTTAAAGGGCGAGAAAGATCTAATCGCCCCCTCAACCTTGCCAGAGTTGACAATCCTATTTGCCTCGACCCACTTATGTCCACTACAAGTGCAGCTCTCTATAGTGGGGGTTGTGTCATTTTCTTTTTTCAGTGCACACCCTGGGAAGTGTGAGCGTGCCAGAGCCTCCAGGGTTCCCACCTCAGAATTGGAGTCCCTGGATAGAATCCTATTGATTCTGAACGTGGAGGGAGCTTCATTAACATCATTGCAGAATCTCCTCCATGCCCCTCTTTTTAGCCTTCCTCACAGCTTTATAAGTGTCCCAATAGCCTGTTATTTTCGCTGTGTTGAAGAGTCTCCTTGTGAGTCCTCTCAGCCTTGCCAATTCCTCATTCCACCAGGTCGTATTCCTGTTGGTTTGGATCCTGCATACACTGTTGTTATCAGTGTAGGATCTTATGATCGCATCCGTTAAGGACGTATTAAGACATTCAAGCTGCCAGGTGTTCCTGGACAACTCTTGACCTCTTCCTCAAGTTGGGTACAGTAGGAATCCCAATTCGTCAACTTTGGATTCCTGTACACCGACTCGGTCATGTCACATGTTGTTAAGTCATACCTGATGTACCAATGGTCTGAGCATGACTCTTCATCCGAGACGTGCCAGTTCTTGATCATCGGACCTACTCGACTAGTGGCTATGGTTATATCTATGACTTCCGCCCTCACCCTATTGACAAAGGTAGCCTTGCTACCTCTGTTGAGGACCTCTAAGTCATGCCCTAAAAGATACTTTAAAAGAGACACCTCTCTGTACTCCCCCAGAGCCAATGATGGGCATTGGCGTCCATGGAAACCACTACCTCATCCTTCCCAGCCAGCCCATCCACCATCTTCCTCAAGGCCGCTGTTGGAATGGCCTCTTCATATGGGAGATAGCCAGAGGCAAATATCACCTCCCTATGGGTTCCCTCTTAGGGCCAAGTTCACTGCTGCCAAGTCCCTGAAACATAAGTGCCAAAGAGGCAGCATCTTGAGTTTAATTTTATACAGGATACAGGTTCTGGCATGCATTGGCACAGGAATAATGCTGTACTCCCGCATGCCCAGTCCGCTGATCCTGCCTTTAAATAAGCCCCACGCTGGACGCTAGACTATATAACCGCAAAGTTTGATTTATCTTTAGTTATATATTTATCGTTTATTCTTGCCCACGCTCAGTGGAGAAGGGGGTGAGTTGAAGTAAAAAAAATATATTTATATAATCGCAAAAGGAAAAAAAAGGAAAAATCAGAAACAAAGAATAAATTGCTCCTTAGGCGTCACGTTATTTAGATGGCGTCACTAGAAAAAAAGATTGTGGAGTCATTAGGGACCCCTGCGGTATTACACAGGTTAAAATGAATATGAATAAATAGGAAATAAAATAATTTCGGTTTTTGAAAATTATTAGTTGATTGTTTTTGTTTTTTTGTTAAGACTTTTTTTTATTTTTCAATCCACTTTTCTACAAAGAAAGTTTATTAACCAGTAATACATCATTTTTGTGTGTATTTATAAAAATAAAAAAAATATGTAGAATAAACAACATCATCGATAATCATGAATTGACTGTAGTTATAATAACTTGGTATTTTCTTTCAATTTTGCCATCATTGCACCAATTGTAATAATAACAGTAATAAACAACATCATCGATAATAATGAATTGACTCTAGTTATAATAACTTGGTATTTTCTTTCAATATTGCCATGTTATTGCAAATTTTCAATATTTTTTAAATTATTAAGTATTTTTTGAAGTTCAGAACCTTAACTAGAATTTGAAATGAGGTGTAGATAGTTGACCGTAGATTAATGATTGGAGAAGTTTGTCGAGGGGTGCGGTCAGCAAAGAACAACCGCAGTTACAGGCCTACCTTCTACGCCATAACCCCTGATGAAGACCAGAAATTCAGGTCGAAACGTCGGCATAAAATAAATAAATATGGTTTTGTTTATTTATGTTGTTCTTTGCTGACTGCACCCCCCGACAAACTTCTCCAATCATTAACTAGAATTTATTTATGTAGGATTTTAAAAAAAATACACCTCTGATAATTTTATGTTGTATATAATATATAATATTATTGTATAATATATATAATAACTTTAATTGCTTCATCCTCTCATTACATTTCTGGTTTATAATTATTCCAAGTCTTTTTTCTTTATTTAAAAGGCTATCCTTCAGAAATAATCGCAATCTCAGTATAGTTCTGTTTTCTCTGTAGCAAGCTCTGTTGTCTATTCTTAGTTTACCATATTTTACTAGCCAAGATAGGCATTCAGAAATTTAGAATAAAAAAAATTAGTTAGAGACCATGTCTCTTTATTGTGCTTTACCACCATGAAATATTTAAAATTTTAATCCTAGGTCACTTTTCCATTGTGGTGTATTTAATGATAATCTAAAAGTTTAAATTTTTATAATTGCAGGTCTTCAGCTGAGCAAGTTCTTGAAAAAGCCCAAAGAGTTATTAGTGCCCTTAAAGCAGCAAAGGAAGCTCAAGAAGAAGCTGAACAAGCAATTAATACTGCTCATGAGGACATAACTGCAGCCAAAAAAGATTTGAAACAGGTATTAATCTACTGATAATTAAGTTTTGGTGGGGTTGAATGGAGGAAAATAGTAGGTCAAAAGCTCTACTGACATTAATGAACAACAAAGAAATCTTTTGATTATCTTTGATCTTTGAAAATGTTCCTGGAAAAATGTTAAATTATTATTATAATTAATTAGAAAATTCTTAGTTTAAATCTATCTATCCTTGAATTTATGCAGTATTTTATTTTTAACTTTTACATTAGTTGATATATACAAATATAATTTTAATTTTAGATAAAAAGTGAAACAGAAGAAGCCAATTCAAAGACGTATAATATAGACCAAATACTTAACGGTACATCTAAAAATTTGACTACTCTCCAAGTAGAGGTTCTTAAACATGAAACAGGTGCTAAACAAGTGTCAGTGGAAGCAGAGAAAGTTTCAAAGGAGGTACTATTTATATATATATTGTAATATTTTTTAAAAATTAAAAAATAAAATAAAACGAATCTTTACTCGTTTTAAAACTTTCTTCAAATATAAGAAGATACTTGGGTTCAAATTAAGAACACTAATATCAAATGGATAATAGAATTATATTTAACTTGTATAATATAAAAAAGACTCTTAATTTTATTATATAAAAAGAGAGAGAGAGACTCTTAATCTCAGGGCGTGTGGTTGCTAGACAATCAGAATACAGATACAATAATTTCTCTTAATTTAAATTAAAATCTATTTTACACATGTATCTATTATTATGCATACAAAACTAACCAAGCTATGCGATCTTCCTTTGATGATTTCTGCTGTCTTCTTTGTTCTTAATCTTATTGTTCTGTCCTAGCATCAAATATGGCTTCCTTCTTGACAGAAATTGTTGACCCCGTCATACCAGAGACCATCTCTCCTTGGTGCCACAAACAGAACTCTTCCC
>NW_027112337.1:753695-760741 GCF_000696795.3 Halyomorpha halys | reverse complement strand
CGAAGTTATTATAAACAATGAAACTTGGTTAGTTTGCTTTTTGGATAAACAAAACAAATGAATATTAAAATGATACATAAAATAAAACATATTAAAACCATTTATACATCAAAATATACTATTTACTAAAAAAGAGCATATTACAATATATATATATATATATAAGGAATAAGGTCTAACATGTTTGAACTGCTATAACATACTGGCTTTATTGGGTTTGGTACATCTGTTTATATACATTTGATCTGCTGATCTCCTCAGTAAGCTGACATCGAAGTAACAGCTGATTCAGGCTGTAACTCCCTCCCACCATTTTACGAACAATCCTCGTAAACTAATACTATATAATATAATAACAAAGAACTACTATTTACAGTAAAATAAATTCCTATACAATTATCATTTTAAAAAAAACAACTCATAAGCTTGCTGAAGTAACCACTATATACATACTTTAAACCTAGGAATAAAATAAATAAGGGATAAATCTTTGTACAATAACATAAACAAGTTAAAATGAAAAAAACAAACAATATTTACAAAATTCACAAACCAACCTAAAATGAAAAACATTAAATGGAATAAATAACTACATTTTCTTATAATATAATCTAGTTGTGGCAATATGAGGACACTCTAGTTTTTATATTGTCATTGATGGGAGTTTTAACTGTTCAATATGAACAGTTCACCTCTTTTTTGGTTCGTTATACTCTCTACTGTAACAATATTATGTTCTCTAATGGTTATCACCCTGAATGGACCCTTGTATTGCTGTATCTCCTTACCCCTGTTAGACCCCAACTTTCTATATACGATCGTCCCAATTTTGATTGCTCCCATCCTATCTGTGAACTTTAAATTCTTCTGAGCCACCCTCCTGGATTTTTCCTTTTCCATTCTTCCCCAGGCCTTTTTCTTCGAGCAACATGGTTGTTGTGTATTTCCTCTCCGTCTGCTGCCGTGCCCTTATAGTCCCGTCAGGGTCCGCATAGCCCAAAGAGGATCTTAAATGGTGAAAACCCCGTAACTGTATGTATGGAATGATTGTACGCCGCAATCACCCTCGGCATTGCCATATCCGGTTCCAGTCCCTGGTCACTCAACATGCCATGAAGCCGCTCTATGCCTCCTCTACTCTTGGGGTGCCCTGGTGTGTTGAGATGCCATATTACGTCAAGGTCATTTATTTCTGTTCGAATCATGGCATTGTCAAATTCTCTTCCTGAATCTGATGAGATGTGCTCTGGAACTCTGTAAAATTGAAACCACATTCGGAGAGCTGCCAGCACTGCTTCCGACGACTTTTCCTGCACCTGGTGTGCCATTTCTGCCTTACTGAAGAGATCAATTATGGTGATCCATTTAAATCCTCTCCATGTGAAAGTGTCAACCTGTAGATAGTTGAGGGGTGCATCTGCACTCAACAGTAAGTGTCTCCTTTTGTCTGCCTTTTGGTGGATGTCTGTCATACTTTGTGTGTAGAAAAACTTCGCAGTTTCCTACAACTTATGTGATTGTCTTCTTCATCCCCCACCAAAAGTACATTCTCTTTAATTAACGCTTGCAGGGTCTCCGAGATTCCGCAGTGATTTGTTTTGCCCTGATGATATGCGACAATCACCTTTCAGAGAATGGCTGAATCTCCTCCGGAGGTGGGTTGCCTGCTGCTAAAGTTTGGTTGACTGCAGCTTGAGGTTGGTTGTTTTGGTTCATATTTTCCAGATTCAGAACTGCTATTCTCACTATTCCATTAATGGTCATAATTCAAAGAGATGAATAAAAAAGAAAATTCTTTTAGTTCCCGGGTATCACCACCAGTTAAGTATTGGTGAAAGCAAAATGTCAAAAAAAAGAGAAGAAGGAATAAGATCTAACACGTTTGAATTGCTGTAACATACTGGCTTTACTGGGTTCGATACATCTGTTCCAAGTCATAATTCATAGAGAAGAATAAAAAAAAAAAATTCTTTTAGATTGAAAATTACTCCAGTATCTAAAGTTCCAGAGTTTCAGCACCAGTTAAGTATCGGTGAAAGCAAAATGTCAAAAAGAGAGAAGAAGGAATAAGATCTAACAAGTTTGAATTGCTGTAACATACTGGCTTTATTGGGTTCGGTATATCTGTTTATACATATGTATATACATTCAATCAGCTGATCTCCTCAGTCAGCTGACATTGAAGTAACAGCTGACTCAGTCTGTAACTCATATATACACACATACATATAATTATTATTGTTATTTAGCTCGCCATCCCAAGCAACACAGCTTTCTGGATTAATTCCAGGATATTTAACAACGGATCCAGGTCCTTAATGTTTCCCAGTGTTATCTCTGGAATTAGACCATTAGTTGAGATAATCAACAATAGCACCCTGACTTTCTTAAGCTTATTCAATTGTTTTAATTTCTCACCTAGATTCTGATATTTCCAAATTTTTTCAGCTACCACATTGTGATGGTTGTCATTTGATGGTATGCTTATTTCTATAATACATGCACATTTTTCTCTCTTAGAGATTAGCAAAATATCAGGCTTATTATGTCAAGTGTGATTGGTGATGATGGCCTGGTTCCAATAGAGCTTGACATCCTGTCTATCAATGATCGTTTGTGGGCTGTACTTGTAATAAGACCTGATGTGATTCGGAAGCTTTAATTTTTGGACTAATTCTTAATGGATGATTTTAGCCATATTGTTGTGTCTCTTAGTAGATATTATTGGAAGATCGTTGATTGACCGTGTTTAACATATAAAAGGTAGTTGGCTTACAATAAGTAGTTTAATTACTATTTGAGTTCTCTTGACGGCTCCCGGACCATCTGAGTACTCCAATATCTATCCTGTCGGGGCAGGAATCCCTTAAAGCTTTGTTTTAGGTTCTTTCCTCTACATACTATTCTCTGCTAACACTCCAATCAATCCAGAAACCTTCCTGGCAACTAATCCCAACAATCCACCCCGAAAGTTGAAACAGCAATGGCCACAAGACTTAGTGTAAAATAAAATTGACATTCAGAGTTCTGGCAATGACCAGATTCTCCTCTCATGTACAGAGTGTTTGCGGCTTTAGCACACTTATTCAGTCTCCACTGGCTTTGTACCGGTAACGCAGTGAGAAGGCTGTGCTAGGATCTTGGAGAGCCCTGCACTACATAGGAGATAGAGTGGTATCAGGAATCCTCAGGCCAAGCATGTAAATGTTGTACATATTAGCATGAATATAAATTTTACTTATGTATATACTTATTTTGATTCTGTTTTTATTTATATTTATATATTTATTTTATTTATGATTTTGGTGTGAATGTGATCAATTATATCACTAATGCATATTTCCCAAGTCTGTGGTAGATTGTAATATTTATTAATTAGAAAAAAAAGTTTTTTTTATAGCCATTTATGAGTATAAGTACTCCGAAACATTTTTAATCTCCATGTAAGTAATTTTATACTGTTTGTACTTATGTTTAAATATCCTTGAATGACAGAAAAAATAATTCATTATAAAAAACCTAAGAATATAAAGTGGATGTTTATAAGTTGATAAACAACAAGTGGTAGGTAAAATGTGGAGTTAGATTAAGCATGTATATAATAAATTAAATCACAAATTAAAATGCTGATTGTCTTGCATTAAATGTTTGAATAAACTTAGGTTTAAAGAAATTTCTTTTCATAAATTAAGTAATATTAGTTAAATTATGTATGGATTTACTTTTAGTTTATATTTTTGGTTATAAGTAAAAAAAATTAATTTGGTTATTATTGATTGATATTTAGGTACAAAATTCTAAAGCCAAAGTTCTCGATTTGAATCTGCAATATAGTTCTGTGAATGATACAGTTCAAAAGAGATCTGAAAATTCTAGAAATTCCAAATTAAAGGCCCAAATGCTATTGAAAAGAGCAACACAGCTTTCATTTAGTACTTCTGCTAAGTTAAAGGAATTAAAAGGTAATAACACTATTAATTTTAACTGTAAATAAAAAGTTTAGTTTTAAGTTTTATATATGTATGATGAATGCTTCGCCTTCTTCTATCCTTTTGTTCCTCAGTCCAAGCCAGCCAAGCATCAGGATCCCGATCCAGTACCACCTCCTACTTAATTTGACCACAAAAAAATTTGACAAATTATACACTCTAATTTGTTTTGAGAGGGATTGAGAAATTGATTTATGACGTTATTTTGAATACAAAAAGAATTTTCCCGTGAAGAGTGAATTATTTTTTTTATAATTTTCTTTATTATGAGCATGTATATTTAATTTAAGTTTGTTCATTTAAGGATTTTTGAGAGTGTTTGGTCTGCAGACTTTTGAAGTCTTCTAAAGAAACATTTAAGGTTTATTGGAAGATTATTGATTGACCGTGTGTATAGATGAATGGAATATGGTCCGGGTGCGGTAAAAAAAAACTCAAATAGTAGATAATTATACTATTTTATTGAGGCAACGTTTCTCCCAAAAAAAAAAACTAAGACTGCCGTCAAAACAGCCCTGACGAAGCCCTGCAACGTGGGGTGAAACGTTGGCTCAGTAAAATAGTATAATTATCTACTATTTGAGTTTTTTTTTACCGCACCCGGACCATATTCCATTCATTTAAGATTTATGTTCTTAGGACTAGTGCTGATTCATCTATTACATGTTTAAGATCAGGATCTCTGTGCTGGAATGTGTTAAAATCATTTTCAATGAGATTATTTCGGGATTATACATCAGGGGCTAAATTTGTTTTATTTGTGTAAATCTATGTCTTTCAAAGTCTGCTAATTGTAATAAACCCTTCTAATCAACTTAGAATTTGTTTTTTTAAGTTGTACAACTATTCTACTGGTCCACGTTCTATCTGTATAGTAAATTTTTGGCCTTCAGCATATGACCTGAAAATCCTTAAATGATTGCTGGTATTTTTTTTTTCTTTTGTCAGGCATTTTTTCCTCAGTTTTTAAAGTACATCTGATTCAAAGGAGATGGGAAATTCTGTATCGATAAATTTTGGAAGATGGAATTTGTCTTCTGATATTTTATTTTTTCTAGTTTTCTCTTAACAATGACCCTTCAAAAGTTTCTTTAAAGTATTAAGTTTTTTTTTGTTTTTTTAGACAAATCAAACAGACAGGGTTCTTTTATAATCAATGTAGATTTTTATAATTTCTTGTGCATATTGGGTTTTTATATGCATTTCTTAGTTTTAAAGATTATTGGATAATTAAGGAAGGTTGATTCAGGTTAATTGATCATTTTCTTGTTCTATTGTATGAGGATATTTTTCTTGTGAATTAATTAATTTTATTTCTCTTCTATATTCATGTGTTCAGTTTTTGTTATTTAATTTAATTATTATATACATCAATATTTTAATAATTAATGAAAGCAACTTGAATTTATATTTGATACAATGCTGTAATGGGCTAACTATAATTTACCTGTACTAATTAGGGTTTTTATTTGAGGCCATTAAACTAGCTCTAACAAATGGTTCTGGTAATGGTTTCTGTTGAACCATCTCACCTGTTATCTAAAGTGTTGATGATATATTTTCCATTTTTTAAAACTTTAAATGTCTTATTTTTAAAGCTTATCTGTGCTGTTTTGTCACAGTATTTCAGTTTGTCACTAAAATTTATCTTTTTTTTTTTTAATTTCAGATGCTGATAATATATACAACGAACAAGATAAAAAATTGGAAAATGTAACAGGACGTATAGAGGAATTGACTAGACAAGTTAGCCTATATTCTCAAGATATTGGCGAAAAATCTGAATATTATAGAAATTGTCTTAATTAAATAAATAGTAAATAAGAATTTATGTGTTAGTGTTGAATGTTTGTATATATTTCAAAGACATTAGTATTACACTTTTTGAGGATCTATTTTTTATAAATATAAGTGTTACTATTTTTTTAAACTCAAAGTGCCATGTTTTAACTCTATTTATGTATTTTTTTGTATGATTTTTATATCTTTAGAAATAAAAAAATTGATTTTTTTTATTCTTATTTATCTATTCTTATTTTTTTTTCTCATTTTAAAAAGAGATATGATCACCAAAAATATGTGGTAAATTATCTTATGATTATTTGAGAATTTTTTATTGACCTAATTTCTTTGTAATCCTAAAATAAATACTAAGCCTTCGTCATTTTGAAAAACTTGACTGAACAATTCTGGGTAAAACTTTAAAGGTAGGTACCCTTAAAAGGCTAAACTCTTACAAGTTTTTCTCTGAATTCAGTATCCCTTGAAATGCAATGGTTTAAGTTTAGGTTTAAGTGCGCCTGTGTGTGAATCTCACTCCTGTGCATGTGAACGAAATTTGATAAAATGGGTATGACACAGACTAAGTACTAACTCACACAATACTTGAAAATTTCTTCAAAATCAGACTCACGATAAGATCGATTATGCCCGAACACAAATTTGACTAGACAGACACAAACCAAATTGGATCATTCATGTCTAAAATTTAAAGTGTGAGTGAAACCTGTCAGGAATAACCTCTTTGGACATTGTATATTGATAGGTGGTTATCGTTAGTTAGTGCCTGGCACATTATTCGGTCTTGTGGACTGTTCTATTTATCTAATAATATATGTGTTCAACCTATTGAACTCTTTTTATTATATTACCCCAACAGGTTTTGGGCCCAGGCTGTGTAAATCCCTGAAAGTATTCGGGAATCGTGTAGTGTTCGCTCTGAGTCGGATTTTCCGGTATCCTTGAGAGGTTAAGATGGCGTCCTCAACCGTGTACCCCCAGTTGGACGACTCAAACTATAAAAATTGGAAATTTAGAGTTATGTGCCTTTTAGAAGAAAGTGAGGGGAGGGTGAAGGAAGGGAGTTGAGCACTTTATGAAAGAAGAATGGGAAGCAAAAACAACAGCAGATAAAGAAGCGGAAAAGAAAGCGAAGAACTTGGTGATTAACTGCGTCACGGATCGCCATATTGACTATGTTCGAGATGCTAAAACTGGACGAGAGATGCTATCTCGCTTGAGTAAAGTTTTCGAAAGGAAGTGCTACGGATGTGGTGA
>NW_027112337.1:692789-753320 GCF_000696795.3 Halyomorpha halys | reverse complement strand
AATTGTTAATGCTGGTAAGAAAGTTGTTTTTTCTTCTGAGAGTGTCTATATATCTGGCGAAAATTTTAAACTTAATTGCCAAAGTCTTGGAAAATTGTACACGGTTAAATTGACAATACCTGAAGAGACTCATAAGACATATTCTGCTTTGACAATACCTGAAGAGACTCATAACACATATTCTGCTGTACAGTCAAATATTTGGCACTTGCGTTTGGGCCATGTGAATCGAAATATTTTACGTCAAATGGGATTGCCCTACTCTACCGATGTATGTGACTCGTGCTGACAGGCCAAGGCTGTTCGTCAACCGTTTCGCTCTGTTATTGGACCACGATCAAGAAGAGTTGGAGAACTGCTACACACTGATGTAGGTGGACCTGTAAAGACTGCTACAATTAATGGTGAGAAGTATTATCTTTGTGTAATTGATGACTTTTCACATTTCTGTGTTATATACCTTATGAAAAACAAAAGTGAAGCTGCAGATAATCTTATGAAATTTATCAAAGAACTTTCAAACCGAATTGGGAACTCTGTCAGTCGCATTAGACTTGACAATGGTGGAGAATTTAGGTCTGACATTTTTAAAAGCTTTTGTCAAAATAATGGCATAAATAATTCCAGAAATTGGAATATACGGCTCCTTACTCACCTTCTATGAACGGGGTAAGTGAGAGAATAAATAAAACTTTAATGGACAAGGTCCGAGCTATGTTTGTGGACACAGGCTTCCCTAAAACACTGTGGGGTGAAGCTATAAGGACAGCAGCCTTCCAGCTAAATCGTTCACCAACAGTTGCACTTGGAGGAAAGATTCCGACAGATATTTTCTCTGGAAAAGATGATTTAAGTAGGCTGCGGGTATTTGGATGTAAGGCTTGGACACTAAAATTTCCTCGGGCAAATAAATTAGATCCTAGAGCCAAGCGTGGCATTTTTGTGGGCTATGGTGCTAACGGATATAGAATTTGGGACTCTAAAACAAACAATGTCTACGTTTCCCGAGATGTCACTTTTAACGAAAATAATTTTTGCTATGATAATAATCCCGATATAAACAATAAAAGAATTATTGGAGAGGAGACTTTGGATGAATCCAAACTACCTCTAGAAGAGAATAATGAAAATAAAAATAAAGAACAAGAAATAGAAACAGTGGAAAATATTTTTGAGGAAGAAGATTATAAGAAAGTAAAGAGGAAAGAGATAAAGCCCAAATATTTAGAGGACTACGAGGTTTATTCAGCCTATTGTTTATCGAGCCAAGAAACTCCAGTGAATTTTGAAGAAGCAACCAAAGACAGTCAATGGAGAGAAGCCATCAAAAAAGAACTACTCGCTCACGAAACTATGAAGACATAATAATACAATTAAAGTAACCCAGGCTCATGTTGTGGAAAAACTTCTTAAAAACTATAATATGCAGGATTGCAAAAGGGTCACCACTCCCATGGAAGTTGGTTGTAGGTTTGAGGAAACCAAAGGTCTTGAGTTTGGTATGCAGCTTGTTGTATTTAAGTACAATGACAAGACCGGACTTACCATTCTGCGTCAGCTTCTTGGCACGTTACTTAGACAAAGGGACACAACAAATGTGGAAAGCTGCAAAGCGTGTTCTACGCTACCTTAAAGACACAAAAGAAATGGGAATAGACTTGATTGGCTTTTCGGACGCAGACTGGGCAGGAGACATCGAGACCAGAAGAAGTGTGAGCGGCTTTGTGGCATTCTTGGCTGGCAACCCGGTGGCGTGGCACTCAAGAAAACAAACCTGTGTTGCTTTATCAACCCTGGAGGCAGAATACATTGCTGCTGGTATCGCTGCTCAGGAGTTGGTGAATTTGTGCGGTTTGATAAGTGAGTTTAAGTGTGGTGAAGTGAGTGCTAGATTAAATGTTGATAACAATAGTTCTATTGCTCAGATTAAAAATCCAGAAAATTCCAAAAGAGCCAAAAATATTGATATTAAATATAATTTTGTCAAAGAACATGTAGATAATAAGAAAATTGTAATAGACTATATTAGTTCTGAAGAAAATATTGCAGACTTATTCACAAAACCACTGGTCTATGAAAAATTTAAAAAGTTTTGAGAATTGTTAATTGTTTAATTTTTCCAGATGTAAATTTTGAGTTACTTTGCAATTGAATCTTTAATTTTCTTTTTTGTGTATATAAAGTTTCAATTGAGGGGGTGTGTCAGGAATCACCTCTTTGGACATTGTATATTGATAGGTGGTTATCCGTTATAGGTTATCGGTTAGTTAGCGCCTGGCACATTATTCGGTCATGTCGACTGTTCTATTTATCTAATAATATATGTGTTCAACCTATTGAATTCTTTTTATTATATTACCCCAACAAAACCGAATCCTGATGATATGATATTTATTTAATTTTTTATAATTCCTGCTTGAATACTTCATAAGAATAATAAATAATTCTTCTAAATATATTTTTAAGGGTCTTGAAGATCAGTCAATAATGTAACAACTACACTGTGGCGATGATATCCATATACCATAATCATGCACTACACTGAAAAAAAAAACAGTTTTTCTTAATAAAGAATTTTCTTAACTAATTATTAATCACTCAAATTCACAGTCTAAAGATTAAAATTAATGAATAGGAACATTACAATTTTTTTGTACCTGATGTTATTATACATAACTAATAAGTGCAATAACCATTTGATCTAACTCCCATAAAGTTTTTAATAATATTAAGGAAGAATGAAACGGAGTAAGGTAAAAGTGGATTACTTGGTTTTTCCGGGCCCTGACTGTAATTCTGGCAGGTAGTCTGTTTATTTCTGTTTTGTATTTTATACATTTATTATTACTCAAATTTATTGTGTCTTATATGCTTGTGAATTGGATTTGAGTATTGGAGTAATATGAATTTAAATTTTGTACATCCGGTTTTATGCTAATTCTTATATCTTCCATGGTGATCATTTATTTTAGATTTTGTTTGAAGCTGTTATTTATTTATTTGGGTGTATCAAATTTGAAGTAATATCCTATTTTCCTGAAATGAGTGGTTGGATCAGTTTGGTGTGGTTTGGTAGGGTTTTTGTACAACTTTTATTTGTGTTGATAGACCCTCTGTTTTAGATGAACTGTGGGAAATATATTTTGGGACTACTGAACAGTATCTAAAACGAAGAATGTAAGATTACAGACACCTGGTCAAAGCTTCGCCCATCTGATTCCCTATAAAAATCCTTTCTTCCGCCCAGCATCCCATTACTTTTCTTTTATCACATAACCTAATCCAGATTTCGTAAGACCTCCCCGTCAAATCTTTTACTTCTAAGATGATAGTGTACACAATAGCAAGATCTAGTGGCAGCTCACAGGAACTCGCTCGGCCCGCTACCATCCCCTGGAAGACATTTAAAGCTCATCAAATCGTAACATTTCGACAGTAAATATCCAATTACTTTTTCTATTATCAATAAAACCAATTTACAGTGATCTCCTGGATGTGCCTAAATAAATTCACAATTAGAATGTTTGAGTTCTCCGCATGAACCTATCTAACTTTAGTTGAACTTGTGTTAGATCCCTTTGTATTAAGTGAAGGTATTTTTACAGTGAAAAATGTATGTTATTTGTGAAAAAATAGTGTACACAATTATAGTAACAATTAAGGTCTATTTTGATTTGATTCACACGAAAAATAACATTTATTACCGAATTATCGTGGATGATTTATACCCACAAGGTCAACAAAGACAAGAGCACAACGGATCAACGCTTAAAAATCACAACAACGGTCCTCCTAGACACAACAAAAACAGTCAAAACTGGAATTGCAACAATTCAAAATTTCAAAAATCATTACAAAAGATACTAAAAACATAGATCACACTATGACGAATGCAACATGCACCAAGAACACAATCCACACTACGTTGATCAACATAGATATAATAATTATGACCGGCATTAATAACGTAGTAAATAACGTGAGTAAGGTAAAGTTAATAAGGAAATAATTAAACAGAGAATAAGGGGATGATAACAAAGAAGAAAATAATTTAATGAAAAAAAAATCAGAGAGCTTTACTTGACTGGTGTAGAATTTCCGTACCCACCGCAAGAGGTCGTTTGTGTAAAAAGTAAATTAGAGCAAACGGGAATTTATTGTTCATGATATATATAAACAGGTATAAATGTAAATAAATAAATAAGATAAATAATGAGATTGACGTCTCATTAAGTAAACGGCACAATAACTAATGAATAAATAAATAACTATTAAATAAAGGGTCAAACTATACATATAAAGAGAAAGTATAGCTGATCTAAACAAGTAATGGTAAAAAAGTTGATTATATGAAAAATGACTGATTGATGAAATTTAATGGTAAAGAATATTTTAAAAAGCAAATTGAACGTAAAAAAGAAACGAAACGTCAGAAATAAATAATACAGTAGGAGTTGCTAAAAACAAAATAATAAATAAAAAAAATTGATTAACTGAAAAAAATTAATAAAATCAACGTCTAACTTTTTGGCCAAGGTGGTGTTCATTTTGTTTGAGTAGCTGATTATGTTGCCTGTGATAAGCTATGACAGCGTACATTTGGTTTGCGTAAACTATAAATGAGAAGAGATTTGAGTTAAAAAAAAAAAAATGGTTAAATCGAGCAACATTAAATAAGTGGCTGAAATTAGGAAACTGCGTGATTATTGAGAATATTCACCAACCTGGACTCAGGAAGTCAAGAATTAGGATCTATTTATGAAATATTCAAACATTTTCCGACAACGCTGGCTGTCACCAACATTACTGCTCGTGTTACGCAAAGTCAGGAGACTGGTGCCCCCGCACTTATTACTTCATGGAATGGAGACTGATGCCCTTCCCACATGTTCCCTCAAAGTCTGAAGACTGGTGCAATCCGCGTGTATATCCTCAAAGACTTATGCCCTCCATTTGCGTATTTTATTTGTTTTCAATGTTTGTACCCGTCTACAGGGTTCTGGTATCGTTAGAATACTGGTGAAATTTTGGTTACTCCCGTCTATACTACCTTATCTATCCTACCTCCATCATTCTTACCCACCTTCTCAAATTGGTAACACTAAAATTTATTATTAAAAACGCAGTATCGAGGCTTTCTGTGAGATCGTAACAAGCAACCTCGACGTAGTGGTAAATATTCTGAAGGCAGTCATGTAATCAGATTTAAATTTGTATTTAGCTTTACTAGAATCCGTTATAGTTTTCTTTCTGACTTAGTAAAATTAGAAACGTTAAATTTGTCTTCGTGTGGCAAGATCACTGGCATGATAGTAGTTCCTGGTATACTTTTAGGATGTTCTATTCCACATCAGGTTTATAATACCTTAAAGTAGAATTTTTCAATTCCTATTTTAATGCATTACTGCAGTGATTCTATTGGATCATACGCTATATACACACATTAACTGAATCACATTCAAGAAAGTAATAAGGAACTTTAATGCCGAAATGAAATCACTCTTATCATTACTAACTAGTAAACTTATTATGAATAATACATTATCGTCAAACGCTTATTTTACAAAATAATTTGAAGGATAGAAATAAAGAATTCATAAAGTATTAAATTTGTTGGGGAAATAAAACAAAACATGAATATAAGTTTTTAACAAGTTACTATTTCACTATCAGGAGGATAATCATTAAGGAATGCCAAGATGGCGAGTGTCAGGAATGTACGGTGTAGTCGTAGGTTTGAATCATTTGTGATGAACAGTTGAGTGTAATTTTGAGTTTTACTTATAATACATGAGCTTCATGTTCGAAATGTAGAAAACGAAAAAAAGAATAAGGCACATATTGAGGAATGCTTACTTTATATTGTCCTAACAATGATTTAGTATACTGTAAAGCAGGGAACTATTAAAGAATGGAGCATTATGAGTTTTAGGAAGTGTTTTTATTGTATTAACTGCCTACTATTAGTTAACTTTGTTAAGCTGGCGAGATGACCACTTTTAGACAATCATGTCTCAAAGGGACCTATCTGAGGTAAAATTTATTTCTTATTGTTTCTTTTATGTTTTTTCAAAATTTCCTTTTAATGTATATGTATTAGTTTTTATATCTTAATTAATACTAATGTATTCTTTGTATTGTGCTTCCTCATTATTTTACTAACCAGAATAATATGTCAGACAGAATATATGTGTTTAGTGTTATTTATTATATTTACCTCTTGATTAGGTTTTTAAGTAAAACCGTAGTTGAATCCCTTATGATAGTTTCATGTTGTTTCTGTCAATGCATAAATAGTCTCTTTTTGATGATTTATTTCTGCGTTGATCAATTTTTGGTTTATCAAATTGAATAATTACTGTAATTTGTTAATGGAAATAATACTTACAAGTGAATAGTATAAAAATCTTAAATATATAAACTATCTTTACGTAGGGAGATGGTACTATTTTACTCCAATAGATCATTGTTAAATATTAGTTGAGTATTACTTTACTTTTGCAAGGTGAGGTGAGAGAAGCAGGTTGACAGGGGTCAACTATAGATTATAATATCATTGAAATAACTGATACTGAATTTAATCCCAGCATTGTTTATTTAACTCTTTCTTCATAAATGCAGAAGAAATCTATTCAGGTATTAGAAAATTAAGTAGCCAGGAATATACCCTGATAAGTGGAAAAGGACAAAGATTACTCCTGTTAATTAAAAAGGTAATATCAATGAAATCTGTTATTACCCATCAATTTCAATTACTTCCTGTTTCAAAAGGTTTTTAGTAGATCCTCCTCTCAAGAATGTAATAAAATACATTATCGGCTTACTAAATGATTCAAATATCCAATGTAACTAATTAATCAACTTTACTGAGCTTATCTCTGTGTGATTGAATGATTATAAAGAGGTTGATATTACTTATATGGACTTCAAGAAGGCATTCTATATGATACATCGTTGTATTTTTTTAACTAAAGAAAATATACTTGAACTGCTGATTGACTATGACTAAGAGGGCATTAATTGAAAAACTTCAAAAAATATTTTTGAGGTTTGTTAATTTTATGTTAGTTTAAGTGTTTCAAGACTAAAATTCTTTATAAAAAGACATAAGCTTTTTGTTCATCATACGCTGGCACAGTGATGTGAAATGTCTATGCCTTTTTAGTTGATGAACCCTTTTAGTACCAGTGGCTGATATATTGGCCTCCATCACTAAAAAGGTTAAAATAGCTCAGTACATACAGGCTTTGATATCTTCCTTGGAAAAATTTAATCCTCTCATGATTCATGAAATTTCTTATTCATTTTACTTGATGTAATGTAATACAATGTTGTTAGTTTGACATTTGTGAACCCAGAACATTTGGCAATGTGACAAGCTTGTGACATCTAAGAGAAGAACAATGAACTATTATAATGATAAAGGAAGCAGAAGAGGAAGGAGGTTGTTTTCCTGTCATAGCATGCATGTCGATAGTTGTTGAACAATCCTTATAATGCTTAATATGTTTCCTTTATAAAGAAGCATATGAACTTATTATTGTATTATATTGACCTTAATTACTTTATTTATATGGGATCCTCAGTAGTCCAGTATATTCGATAGTCCGACAATTTGTCTTCTTTCCAGCATTACAATTCGTGATGATTCAAGGACTCCTGTACCATCAGTCAGTCATCTCGATTCATTGTTCTTGCTTTCCGGTTCCTTACTCCCAAGAATAACAATGTATCATCTGCCACTCCATTGGCCCACTGCTGTCTTGGCCTGCCAATGCACCTCTTGTCATCTAGCTTTTCTTCCAAAATTTTCTTTATGTTCCATTGCCTTTCATTCTAGTTCCATGACTGCCTAGCAAAGTCTTTTAATCTTTTTATATCGGCAATATTTATGTTATTTAATTGGCTAGCTACTACTGGAAACTGGCCCAAAAATTCTTCAACTAATTGGTTCCATACTTTTGGAATTTTCATGATTGTTCTATACTGTTAATCTATTTATAAAAATCATCATGATCACTTTTTTTATTTCAGGTGGAACCAGAAGGAACATGTCAGCTTCCTGCTGCTAGCAAAGCCTTGTTTGTTGAGAAGGTAAGGCTTTCGAATCAAGCCTGCCAGAATGGTCACTACGCTAAAGCTGTTTCTTTATACAGTGATGCTCTTCAGCTTGATCCAACAAATCACATCTTGTATTCAAATCGTTCTGCTGCTTATGTAAAAATGGGGCAATTTGCCCAAGCACTGCAGGATGCCACAAAAGCAAGGGAACTTAATCCAAACTGGCCAAAGGTGATTTTAATGATTCTTTTGTTTATTGCTTGTCTTAAAATACAATCTGATATTCTATCATTAAAAAAAATGTAATTATTCCCTTACTTAGCCACCTCTAGTGGCAATGGTAAGGAAAGTGATAACTCTCAAATGATAAAGATTGTCTAATGACTTTTAAATTTAAACCCTCATTTTGTAATACTCTAAAAATGTTTCCATTATCTGACTTATCTGATCCATTACTTCTACTTGTTTCCTTTTGAGCTGGTATAATTAATTGATTTTTAGCTTCACTTAAGAAAAGTCATTATGAAAGTAAGATATAAAACTTTTACCATTATTTTTTAATTACGAGGGGTACCAAATACTTCATCAAAAGTTCTTCTTTTACACTTCTAACCTCACTCATACTGTCAGTAGAGTCACTGATTTTTGTACTTCATTCGGGAAATTCCTTAAATTAATTTAACATGGACAATTCAAGACCAATTACTTTACAAGATCAGTTTTTGATTATAGTTATTGATATGTCCGATCAGGGATTGATTAGTATGCTGTGTAATGTAGCAACCTGATGTATGTGGGTAGCATGAATGAATAAAGCATTGATCTCAGACCTGTAGGTTTCGATAAGACTACATCAAGCTGCCCATAGGCTCTTCCAAGTGCTGGTACTGGTGTTTTATCAGTTATTTAAGCGTCAAATAAAATAATGTCTAGATTTCTATTGATGGTTTCCATTGCTGATTTCTGAGACAGTTTGATGGATTTACGATTCTACGCTTACGATTGCTAAGCTTAAAAACTTACCCTACTTTTATTGTAACTACTATCTATAAATAACCTAATCCATTGAATTACATAATGCACCCAATATGTCTATATCCTGTCTGAAAATTTGTACTGTTGATACTTGGAAGTTAGTGATAAGGTATCACTGATTTAACACAACAAATTGCAGTAGTTATGATTTCTTCTTAATTGTTTAATTATTCTGATTTATTTATTTTTTTGTGTTTTAATCCTGTTTAAAATTGTTTTTATTAATTTATACTCATTTTTATGAGACATCTAAACAAACATAACTAAATGTTTTTAGACATTGATTTATATGAACATTGCTATACTTTCCAAAGATATAGGGAAGAGATTTCATGGAATACTTTTGTAACAGCAATTTCTTTATTGAAAATAAAATAATTTTTGTAG
The DNA here is from genome assembly GCF_000696795.3 of Halyomorpha halys. Classification (NCBI taxonomy): domain Eukaryota; kingdom Metazoa; phylum Arthropoda; class Insecta; order Hemiptera; family Pentatomidae; genus Halyomorpha; species Halyomorpha halys. The sequence continues at coordinate 743,837 of NW_027112337.1, read as the reverse complement.
ATGATAACAAAGAATTCTTGTTAAATTCTCATTTGAAGTGATAATAATACCCTCCCCCTTTCCTTCCATTTCTAGGGGAATGTTTAGAGACTGATTTACAAAAAACAGTTCTTTGAGTTAACTGATAAAGAACTGTTCTTCCATTGTCCATTTGTCATATAACTTATCTATCAAAGCATAATAGTTTTTCATAAGGTTAATTTTTGTAAGAATGTTTCATCATAAACTTACTGAATACAATTTTACATAGCTATATAATTATTTCCTAATTTTATGCTAAGGCTTACTATCGACAAGGTGTGGCCCTGCAGTGTTTGGGACGACATGGAGATGCTCTGGCTGTTTTTAGTTCTGGATTAGCTCAAGACCCAAAATCTTCTCAACTTCTCTCTGGTTTATTGGAAGCATCATTGAAATCACCATTAAGAGGTAATATAATTATTATGCTCTTCAAAATAATGAATAAGGTAAGGGAAGGGTCCAAGTGTGGACTAAAATTTTAAAAATATATATAGATATAGTCTGTTCAACCTTTCGCTTTGAACAGCGCTGATGAAGCCCTGCAAAGTGGGAAACGTCAGACATTAAAATAGTTATAAACTATTTGTTCTTTTTTTGACCACAACCCTGACCATCTTCTTATATATAAAATTTTAGAAGTTCGACTTTATAAGGCTATTAAAAATTTAATTTTAAAGATGGAGAGAGGAAACTTTATCATTTTATATCTTACAATTGCTCTTCATAGAGTAATCTTGAAAATAGTTAGTGATTAAATATCACCACTCATTCAAGTCTGTTTCCTTGCTAGTACTTTTTTATGAAGCTTAGAACTGGATTTGGAATAAGCGGCTACTGCTGACACTGAGAGGCTACTGTGTTAGCCTCATACTGCTGACTTCTGTTTACATCACTGAAAAGAGTTTTCTTATGATAATGATGGGGAAAACATGGAGAGACTGTCTGGAATGACATGACTAGTAATCAGGCTTAGCCCAGTGATGTAAACTCTAGAGGAGAAGCATCTGAGGTGGTATAGAAACTCTATAAAAACTATGAAGGTGAGACCAAGGGAAAGTGATTAAATACATAAGACCAAATGTACGACCGAGAACCTCCTATATCAGACACATAGAAAGAATAGGGAGCCGTAAGGGGAAGAACTTGAAAGAAATGAGGAACTTTTTCTTCCTTTTTTTTTTTTTCGGCCAAGACTTCTGTTTAGTCCTATACTGCCTAACCCTGGTTGGGGGAAAAGTTTTTCATTTTATGAGACCGCCACTCAATGAAAAAAGTCAATGTCCTAGGCTGGATTCAAACTGGCACCGCCAGCAGATCTCAGATCGGCAGTCTTAAATGCAGGGGTTAGCAAAAAGGACCACTAGGCCTATTTGTCAGACTTGTTCCCCCACCAAATACCTGTACCAGTACCTGTAGGGCAAGAGAACTTGAACCCAGGTCCCCCTAAATTTTAGACCAGCAATAATAATTTTAATTGGTCAAAATTTCTCTGATTTAAGTATTTTTCCAGTAATGTCAAGGGAATAAAAGGAGGATTAAATGTTACACATGTTTAATGAATAATAAAACTGAAATTTGTTATCAAGAGTTTTAAGAAACTAAAGGAAAGTTTTTCTATTATTCTAAACAAATTGTGCTTTTTTACATTTAGAAACATTTTATATTATGAGACTGGATATGGTCCGCACTTGCCCTTTTTTCCACATCCACTCTTATCATAAAACATTCAAGGGATAAATGCAAACCTTAGCTTTTAACCTAGGTTATTTCTAAATATTGTGACTATTAATATCTACTTCATAAATAAACTCTATATAGCATCAACTTATCATTAAGATATGGGAAAACAGCTCCAACTTTGATGAATTATGCTTAATCACTTTAATAGCAGCCAACACTGAGAGAAAATTACATCCATATACAAAGATCAACATGTTTCCGATTTTTCTAATAGTGGGTCATTTAAAGGGAAGGCACTTACCTATTTTTCATGTCACAGTCAACAATGTAAAATTGTAAGATGAAAATAACTATTTTAAAAAGATCTGTTATGCTATTGCTCCAAAAAGGCAGCCCTCCTCCCTTACCTTCCTTATTTTTGCTTCTACTCTTATATTTTGGCATTATAGTAAAAATATTAGTAAATTATACCTTTTATAAGGTTGTTAATTTTAAAAGTTATTGGTATTAAATTTCTTTTCATAAATAATTGATCATATATTAATAAACACCACTATAATTCCCAAATATATTTTTATAATAACTAGGTCACAGAATAAACTACATCTTATCTTGAAATTGACTGTTCTTTAACAAAATTCACTGATGGATGAAGTTTATCCCAAAGGTGACTAGAAATGGATCCAAAATATTTCATCCATGAATACTCCCTTCAATGATACCCTGTTTCACTGTTCTAAAGGTGCTGCAACATATGGCAAATTCCTGCCTGAGCAAGTGTGTGGATGGGTTATTTGGATTGGCTGGTACAAATTGACCTGAATTTGCGGCTGACTAGTCAATTGTAAGTTTTTGGGTACAAATCAAAGGGCATTTAAGCAAGCACATGTGATGCATTCACACTTCCTTAACCGGTTTTACTTTGAGTGATAGATAGTACATTATCACGATGCAGAATTGTTTTGTGTTGTATTTTTTGATATTCTGGTAATTTTTCATCCAAAGCTAGATTCAAATGATTTATTTTTGGTTGTGTTTAGTATTAATGGTTTTGCCAGTTTTCAGCAGCTGTCTTTCATTCTGCTCATTTGGAACCCATTTGCCATGGAATTCTGGTTCTTTTCCATGGATTTCAAGTGTGTGTGGAGACAGTTTGTCTCATCACATTTAATTGATCTATAGGTGGTTGCATTTGTGTGTAATCTTCATTCAGTATTGCATATGTTTTGTAACATTGGAATATGTTGTCTTCAAACATTTTTCATATTTCTTTTCGAAACCTCCACTTCTAAATTTTTTAAACCACTCAAAGCACTGTGATTTACCAACAGTATGCTTATTACAGACATTCAATGCGATTTTACAGCCATTTTCTTCAAATGGTAACAGAAAATCAATGCTGTCAGGAAGCCATAATTTCCAGCCACAGAATATGACATGTTTAGGACTGTTAAAAATATGCTGTTTTATAAAACAGGTATTGTTATGAGTTGAAAATGTTAATTGGATGTGAAAATCAGAAAATGGTGCTATGCACTCGACTTGAAAGTAGCTAGTGTGGTTGTTATAGTATAGGTGTAGATAGGTAGTAAATGCCGGTTTCATATTTACTGACATGGTAATTTTAATTAGGTCTTGTAATGGAATATGAAAAATATAATGAGCATGATGACAAAATTATTTTTTATTTTAGTTTTTGTTTATTTTACTGTAATATCTGTAAAAGAAATAAGTTTTGCATGTTTATGGACTTACTTTTGTTTAATGTATACATTTTCATTTATTAAACACCCTAATTCTTGATCAAACTTTTACCTTTCGGCATTGTGACATCTTCCTCAGAAATGCAAGGAACAAAACTTTTTACTTCGTTCCACTCATCTTTTAATGACTGTTCAGTGTAAGATAAGCAGAGTTAAGTAAAAGCTTTGCTAGTAGCGTTTTTGAGGACAGGATGACAAAACCGAAACATTAAAATGGTGTAAAAAATTAAGGTGCGTAGTAAATGATCAAAAAGGAAGCCTATTTTACTTAATAACTTATAAAATAAATGCTGACTCTTCACACAATTAAGAAGGCTATATAGATTGTTTGTATATATTAATGATCAATGTACTTAGACTAGAACAAGCCTTTCTGTGTAAATAATTACATCTCTATTCATAAATTGCCTTCTAGTGTTAAATGTAATTTTTGTTTATTTTATTTTAAATCCTTTAAAACTAATATGGACTGCTATTTTATGTTTTCAGATGCTTTAGAACCAACCTTCAAACAGCTTCAAGCTATGAGATTGGACACTTGTGCATTTGTTATTATTTCAGTGGTTGGTCAAGAATTGCTTGGTGCTGGACAATACTCTCCTGCAGTTGTAGTACTAGAATCTGCTTTAAAAATTGGAACCTGTAGTCTAAAGCTACGTGGTTCTGTGTTTTCAGCACTTTCTTCTGCTTATTGGGCATTGAACTCCTTAGATAAGGTATTGTAGCCAGATGAATCTAAACTTAAAAGTATAGTGTGACTCTTGGAACTTTTTTTTTAATATTTTGGTTTTTGTTCGACAGTTTGTAATTATAAAATATTGTGTAGAGGTAAGGATAAGGAGTGCTTTATGGTTTTTATTGCCAATTGTGAACATTTATTGGCTTTTATACAAATTGGGTATTAAATTTTTTAGAGACCATATTATGGTTACAGAGTGTATTGTTAAGGTTAAGAAATTGTACATATATAATAATGTAGGTGTAACAAATCATTTGTGATGTCTGGCATTAAAGTCTTTTAAAATTTATGTCAAATAACATAAAATTTACTATTATAATATACTTAATAGTCATCTCTTTACTTTCAATCAAAACATTTTAGTTTAATTACTATTAGTATATATTAAAATAAAAATAGTATATTATATGTTAAAACTTTGTTGTAGACTTCCATTCTCAAACCCATCTACATTAAATCACTACGAGCCACATTCACATTCAAGTTTTAATCGATTCAAATTTGAAATGCCAGTACCTGAACAATTAAAGATATAATAAAAAATAATTTAATTAAATCTAGTTGGCTTTATTGAAACTATCACCCTTGTTAAAATGTTTTTTATTCAGAATTAAATGGCTCAGAATGTTTTAGGGCCGTCACCACATCTTTAGTTATCTTCATATAAATATATAAATGATAAATGATGAACTCTCCTTACTTTAAATATTTTGTTGTAAATTTTAACAAGTTAAACAACATTGGTTTACCATTAAATATTAAATGTTCAAGTATCTATGGAGAGATGTTATGTAATATAAATAAGTTAAAATAAGACAACAATATTAGTGCACCAGGGGTAATGGTCATTGTGATTAATTAATAGTTCTAAATAAACATTATTTTAATGAGGAAGATAGTTTCACTAAACCCAAGTAGAGAATATTAAAAATCTTTCAGTCATAGAACCTAAATTATGAGAATTTAGAATAATAATTTTAAAAAATAATCTCACGGTTCCTAAGGGACAGAATGTTACTTCATTTCTGCTTAAGGATATATGTTGGGTTTATTAGTGAAGTTGTCTATAAGAATAAAACTTGATACAATACTTGGGTGTCTTCCACTACACACTACAGCTTAATTTTAAAAAAAAAAATCAGTTGGTACTCATTTATAATAAAGTAGACAATGCAAGAAATATGTGTTTTATTTTTCAAATAATAATATTTTAATTTATACATCATAATCAATCCTTTTCTACCACTGATACTGTGTGAGATGTTTTCCTGCAAAGCCTGGATTTGCAGATTCTGTGATTCTCAACAGTTCTTTCCTCTTGTTTTAATACTGACATTTCTCTCTTTCTTCTTGAAGCATTCTTTTACTTCTTCCTCCCAGGTCATCCACTGGACTGTCTTTCTTCTACCTTAACTTTGTATGTGATCCTGAGAAAGCACTTGATTTTTATTCATAAAGTATCTCCAAATCATCTTTTAGTTTTCCACTTTAATATTTTCTGCGGTTCGACAACAAAATTTGACCAAATATTTGGATAATAGATGCTTATATCCTACTATGCTTCATATTTAGTGACTATATTTATTTATAATTGATCTCTCACTGAGGTATCCTAAACATCTACATTAATTTTGTTTTATTAGGGTTATTTTCCAGATTTTTTTTTCTAATTCTGCTTCGATATTCCTTATATTAAATCAATACATTAAATCGAATCCATGGTGCTGTGACTAGGACCTCTATGTCATCAGGGAAGGCCATTTCACTACTGGTTACAAACTATAAATGTTGATAAGCATCTAAATACCTAATGAAAATCTCTCTTTTGGTACTTTACCTGAGGTAAATAGGTACTCATGTTTCCATAAAACCACATTGTTCCTCCTTGAGTTGTTGATTAATGAGCCCAAAATATCAAAATTATTACAACATTCTCTCTCCATTGCTACTTTTTAAATATAAGGATTAATGTGGCTACCTTTCTGTCTTCTCCTTTTCCTTGTTGATCCCGAGATTATCAATTTTTCTTTTTCCATTTCTGATGTTAGCTCATCTTCTTCACTATTTAATTCTCTGAAATCTAAGTTACAAACATAATGTACAAATTACTGTGTGAGATCGAATTCCTTAATAGATATTAACAGATGTCCAGTTGTGTTCTTTTTTGAATCTATTCTTTCATTAGTAAATGGGTCATTGGTTGATAACTCCTATTTCTGGCTGCAAAGAAGAAATCTCCTCCTTTATCTGGGCTTGGGTCTAGCAGTTACCTCTAAGAGGCAGCAGATGGTGTTGCTTTCATTAGACCTCTAATTATTTCTTTTCCATGCATGCCAAAAACTGTAACCAAGAAAAGATTTTTTTATATCTTTATTATTAATTTATACTATTTTTGTATTATTATTATTTTTATTTTTTTTTAGGCAATCAGTTATATGCAGCAGGATCTTACAGTTGCCAAGTCATTAGGTGACACAAATGGAGAATGTAGAGCTCATGGTAATCTTGGTTCGGCTTATTTTAGTAAAGGTAGCTATAGAGAAGCTCTTACATCACATCGTTACCAACTTGTTCTAGCTATGAAGTGCAAAGATACTCAAGCTGCTGCTTCAGCTCTTACTAGTTTAGGTATGTATTTTGGAACGAGAAATTCAAAATCAGAATTTTTACCTAAGTACAATATTCAAAACTTTACCTAATGTTTTGAGAAAACATATATTTGTCTTCCCAATAAATTCTATTAAGTTAAGAATTGATCGTTCACACACTATATATCCAGCATTGAAAATAGACATCACTACTATATTTTTATCTACTTTTCATCAAAAGAATTGGTTTTACTATTATTCTTTTTTTTTTTGTTCTGAATAAGGATAATTGTGTCCATATAGCATTATATAGGTATTCAAATTATTGGTATGAAATGTTAAAACTATAGAGGTGTTATCCTACTCAAATGCTCGTATAAAGTATCGTCAAATATGTTGTATTCGAATTAAAAAAAAAAATATATCAATTTTCTCTTTTTCTGTTGATAGTCTTTATCTTAATGACTTTTTTTTTTTGCTATTGAGATCTTCTGTAACCTCTTTAAATATTGATAAACACTTACAGAACACCCTCTGTATATATATATATGTTTTATGTATTCTGGGACGAGTCCCTTTAGAATAATACAGAGAAATCAACAGATGAGGGCTGAGGAGCCTCAGAGATACTTAAACAAAAATACAAAGAAATAAAAACAGTCATTATAAAAATTAGTTATAAGTTACTTTCTCACTTTAATCAGTTGAACATTAAAAAAAAATGAATAAATAAAAAAGAGAAAAGAAAATGATGTAAATATAATTAAGAATGATATAATAGTTTACATACATATTTACAATTATATCGATTTACAATTTTATGGGGTCTGAGTGGATAAGAAATGATTGAACAGGCAGGATTTAAAGGTAGAGAGGGTATTGGAGTGGCGGATGTTGGAAGGGATGAGGCTCGGATAATGAACGATCTATCGAAAGCAGTGGTTCAGTGGGCCCTTGTGTATAAATCTGAAGACCAGGAACGGGTATTGTGGAAACGAATAGAGGATTTGAATTGAAGGGGCTCAGAGATGTATGAAGGATGACAGAATAGGAAGATGAAGGATGTCAGGAAATACTTACGATGGTAGGAAGGATAAAGCCACTTCAACTCTGTATAAAAACAGGAAACAGAGGCCCCAAAGATGAATCTTACACAGCAGTATATCAAACGTTTTAATTTCGCCTCGAGATCCTCAGAGATGCCACCATGTACTGTACAGCAATAGTCAAAGTGGGGAAATATTAGAGAAGTGACTAGAAGCCTACGAGTTTCAAATGGAAATAGGTGGCGGAGGTAATTTAGACGTTTTAAAGTTGAAAAGGTACAGCGGGAGATATTGGATACATGGTTTTTCCAGGAAAGTGTTTGATCAAAGTTTATTCCGAAGGTTTTTGATGATGGGATGAAATTTGATGGGACTATCATGTAGGAACAGAGTTCGAATATTAGGAACAGTTTTAAGAACATGATTGGAGCCTATTAAGATTGCCTTCATCTTCTCCGCATTTAGCTTCAACTTTTTAGCTCTCGCCCATTCACAAATCTCATCCAAATCTTCTTGAAGTTTCTCCGTGGCTGGTAATAGGTCAGAAGGCAGGAAGAACAGGTATATTTGGAAATCATCTGCATAGATTTTGGGAGTGACGGATCTGGAGGAGAAGGTCATTAATGTAAATAGCAAACAGAGTAGGAGATAGAGAGGAACCTTGAGGAACACCACAGGAGAGGGGGAGGGTTTCTGATGGAGGTTGACCTGGGACGACTACATACTGGGACCGATTTTAGAGAAAGGATTTGAGCCAACACAGAGCACTGTTGGATAGAGGAAGATTACACAATTTAGTAAAGAGGATGTTCTAGTCAACAGTGTCAAACGCTTTGGAAAAGTCTAGAAGGATGAGGATTGTGAGGTTTTGGTGTTCAATGGAGTTTTGGAGGTCATAGGTTATTTTAAGGAGAGCAGATTGTGTTGGGGAACGTTCATCTAGGAAGTTGGAGAGTTGATTTTGGACAAGTTGTTCTAACGGTTTGGAAAGGTAAGATAGAAGAGAAATAGGAGGGAAGTCGTGCAGTGAGCTAGGGTTGGAAATTTTCTTTAAAGGTTGGACAAGGGCAGTTTTCCAGGAAGATGGGAATATGGAGTTTTGTAATGAAAAGTTGTAGATGTGGTAAAGGACAGGAATAACAACAGGGAGGCTGGATTTTACCGGAATACTATCAGGGCCATAATCATTAGTGTGGGATTTTAGGACAGAGGAAAGTAATTCATCGTAAGATAGATGTGAGAAAAAGAAGTCTTCAGGATTGAAATTGTGATGTTGAATATCGGAAGTAGAGGAATTATGAGCATAGGATAAGAAATGGTCATTGTGGTCATCTGGAGTCACATGGAAGGAACTGAAATTATTGGATTCTGATAGGGATAGGTTACGAAGTATTTTCCATTTGGATTTGGAATCAGGAGCATTGGAAAGGGCATTATGAAAGTAGGTGGCTTTAGCAAGTTGCGCTGTGGATTGGGTTTCATTCCGGAGGATCTTGAAAGAAATGTAATTGACAGGTAAACGGGTTTGACGGTATTTGAGCCTAGCTGCATCTCTTCTTTTCATCAGGGGTCAGCCAAGGTGCAGTAGGATGACGTATGGTTCTGGTTCTCAAAGGAGCATGGATATCTAATATGGATTGTAGGTTTGAGATCAGGGTGGTTACCATAGGGTCAATAGAGTTATAGGAATATATAATGTCCCATTGGAAAGAATTAAGGTCAGGCTGAAGGGATTGATTAGTGATAAGGTTATGAAACTATTCATTAATTGACATTGGCATGTACATACCTGGAGTGTCCTCTCCCCATTGGTCAACCCCCATCCTAAGCGCCTCCTGACTCAGAATAGAGTGGAAACTCCCAGTATCCACCAGCCATGTCACTCCTCTCACACAGATGATAGGCAGACCGCCATTCTCCCTTCTTGTTGGAGCATACCAAAGTGTACTTGCTGCTGCTGCTGCCATCCTCCTCAGATTTCCTCATGTGATCTTCTATCACCAATTCACTGCCATTTGGTCCTAGGTTTCCTGTCGTGTTTTCTCATTTTCTCCTCCGTTTCTGTTTCTGACACTTCTGAAGCCTCCGATATTTTGCTAGAAGATTCGTCCGATTTAGGCAGCCCTCGTCTTACTCTAACCCTCTGGACATTAACCTCCATAGGTTCTCCCTGGTCTACCTCTTTCCTCTGGTAGATGTATGGGCAATGTTTTGCTATGTGCCCTTCATTACCACACTCAAAGCAGCGAGTACGGGGCCACCGAGTCACTAGGTGTCCTGTTTTTTCACAGCCATGACATCTCTCCTCCTTCCGACCACCATTTTTCAGTTTGACCTGGTTTGCTTTTCTATCTCCCATGCCTCTATCTCTATCAGTTTCTCTCTGCCATGATCTTCTCCATGATGTGTCAGTGTTTCTGGGGTGGGTGTAGGTTACTCTATTCCACCCTGTGTTATCTATCTCCATTCTCGAGTGCTTCTCTTATTAGTCTTTGCAAGTTTTTATGTGTCATCTTGGTTACTTTCTAGGAACACAACATCATCTGTGTATGCTTTTATGTTTTATTCCTACGTGCACCCCACCATTTTTGCGTGATGTTCTTCTAATCAACTTTTCTGGGGCTAAATTAAACAGCATTGGTGAGAATCTATCTTCCTGTCTCAGACCTGTTCTGACTTCAAAGGCTTCAAATACCTCTCCTTGTATCATTACTCTGCATTTAGGATCATTTCTTTATGTTTATTTGATTTTCTGCACCATTTGCTCGCAATTCATGAAAACCTGTAAATATTTATTTGCAGTTCTTGGCAATTCATACCTTCAAGTTGTTTTATCTAAAAAAATCACATATATAAAATAGTTTTAAAATTATTTCTCTGTGAAAATCCTGCTTTAAAAATACCTCTTTTTTCTGGAAATTTTATAGTTAAGTGCATTCGAGAAGAGCTGGAAGAGGTTACAAAGTCAACTTCACTACTAAATGATGCTTCATTCGCCATAACTAATCTAGTTTCATTTCACAAGACTTCGAAAAAAGCATGGTGTTGATCGAGATCTTGAACATCCCTTGTAAATAAATAATATAAGTTTCTGTGTATTTCTTATTGCTCTAAGACTCCTAGAAGGAATATGAAGACACAATAATGTTTTTCAGTTTCTCGACCATACATAATCGTTAGTTATCAGAAAAGTTGATTACTCATCAGATATAAGATGTTATAACATTCTATTTTTCACACATATTGGCCTCACATAAAAATATGAAATCTTACCAGTTGATGACTTGTAGTTTGATGATATTAATAATATCCATACATGAAATCTGCTTTTTTGGCAGTTAAGAGGTACCACTTCTTAGCCATCTATTTTTCTACATTTTTTTTATCATATTTAAATTTCATTTTAAATTTAGTTTCTTTTGAACATTGTAGAACATATCTAAATTTCTTTAAATGTTTGGTGATAATTTATTAATATCTAAGCTTATATTAGATCAACAAAGTCATCACTGATCAAATCCTAAAACCATATGTTTAGTTTTATTCAATTTATTTCTAAACCTAAATTTTTAACAGTATCTAAATTTAATTTCATATAAAAGTAGGAGGGTAAATGAAAGTTGTTTGATGTGTGCACCAAATTTTTTTTCCCTTGTATTATGGCTGCAATATATTATTGAAATTAATATAATTTCATAGTTAATGTTGCACTTTGTTTTTTCCTTGTTTAGGCCATGTATATACAGCTATTGGTGATTACCCTAATGCCTTAGCTTCGCATAAACAATGTGTTCAACTTGTTAAGCAAATGGGCGATAGTCTCCAAGAAGCTAGAGAGATTGGTAATGTTGGTGCAGTTTATTTGGCAATGGGTGAATTTGAAAGTGCTGTTGATTGCCACACTCAACACTTAAGGCTTGCAAGACGACTGGGTAACTTGGTAATAAGTTTATCAAATTTATTGGGTGTTAGTGTAGATTTCATTATTGATTAATTTTCTAACCCAACTATTGGACTGTATTTATAGTTTATATATCCTGTTTCCTTTTCCTTTCATTTTCTTTTCTTTTTTTTAAAATTATTATATTAGGGCATGATAGTTAACAATTGTAAGACAAATGTATAATACTGCTAACTAGCAAATGTACTTCATTTTCGACTTCATGAAATTCTCATATGTATTGTTTGGAGTTGTGGTGGATGGGGTCTGCAATAAAAATTCCTAATTTATTCCTTATTATTATTTATTATTGGCAGCTGCTCACTTTAGGGTCGAGTGGTTTCCGAGAGCCTCTGTCAAATCAAAGCCTACACACAGTCAAAAATATAATAAATCAGTTCCAGAACTACCTATGGAGGCTTTAGAGGGCAGGCAATAGAATGCTTTGAAGAATCTGTGATCTCCCTATAGTTACCATCATTGAGGTCAAGTTTGGTGCTGTTAAATCACTAGAACAGAGTTACTACAAAGGCCACCCTTAGATCAGATGGCCTTGAACCTCCTCGCTCTGCTCCTGGGTTAGCTAAATGGAAGAATATCTGTTTGGATTGCAATTTTGCTGCACCCTGCAGCACTGGTGTAAGATGTCCTAATTGGCCTAAGATGTCCTAATTGGCCTCTACTCCAGGGCCTCTTCATTACTAGCATGGAGGTCCCTGATGAGGATGTAATACTTTTCTTCATGGATGTACAAGATCCTGCCGATCACCAGTCTTCCTTAGCCTAGACTATTGGACCTGACAGCTCTCCAGTATCCTGAGGCTACACAACAGCCTTAAACCTTGTCTCCGTGGCAGGTCCAGGTCCTACAGAGCTCCAATCCCTGTCAGCATAGGCTATACCCTCATCTTTTTATCTGTGAATGTGCAGAGCCTTCATATTTACTACTCTGTCATCTGTGAATCCCATTGGTCTCTGCTGGAGACACCATATGGTGGTTACAGTAGGCATTGATATGGATAGGGAGGACTGGGATTCCTTAAGCAGTGAGTAAGACAATATAGCCTTGTTCATTCACTGAGAGTGAGGAAGACTCTTGTGTCCATCTCCCTCTCCAGCCCTAATGTTTCTTTACCCATTTGCCCCTTAAGGAAATTTTTTAAATGCAGGTTCTCACTATTCTTATATTATAAAGAATATTATTATTATTATTATTATTCAAGTTTAATTGAATGATATAGTCAATCAACAAAAGTTCAATTTGACTTAAATCGATTTTAATCAATTTAAAGAACCTACTAGGTTTGAATAGGTCAAACTTTTGTAGGTTCTTTAAAAAGTTGAGTAATTCTAATAAAACCAAAACTCCATCTATAGTGGTCATTTAACTTTTGTTGACTAACCATAATTGTTCAATTAACCTTGACTTCTGAGCACACTCCTCAACTGACTCAATTGTTTTTTCTGTTGTAAAATATCACGAGTACTAATTTAAAATGCAAAACATATTTGCTGATTTTAAGGTGACATATGATTGCTTCTATTGAGTGTATTATTATAGTTATATTAAGACATAAGAGAATTAATAAATCTCGTTTTGCTGATATTTCACTTCATGTATGTATCTATAAATATATATACGTATAACTTAAGGTATGATCACACCAGATATCGGTTATAGTACCTATCTCCCTATGTAAACTTAGGCTAAAGCTATATATGGAGGATTGCTATGGAGAATAAACCAGTATATACTGTGACTTTGCGTGCATCATTTCTTGCCCTGGTTTCAATTTTTTTTTTTTTAATTCTTTCACAAGACCTACCATACATAGTGCTAAAACCGGGAACCTTTAGATTAGATAAAGATGAAGTTATTTTTGGGCTCACATATTTTTTATTTTTAACTCTCAATTTTCTTCTTTCTTTTATCGTTAACTCTCACCAGTCATGAGTCCAATATTAAGAGCTGCAGCCTTGAATGTAGACAGTTAGGGTAACGTGATTCCGACAGCGACCACAGAACAGCCAGTGACAGAAGTTCAACCAATGACTGAGGCCCAGTCAGTATGAGTTGAAATGCCACCCCTTTCGGGACTCATGATGCCAGAAGCAGATGTTAACGCCCTGGAGTGGATTAAGATATGAACAGCAGTCATAAGAGCGCTATGCTGGAGAATGTCTATCTTGTTATGATCGCATTACAGACAAGTTGAGCTAGATGATATAAATGGACCAGGTACAGGCCCACATATTTTTTTATCAAACACCCTGAAGGTGCAATTGGCAAAAGAAATCTGGAGGAAGGAGGGTCTGCCGCAAGACAGGTCATTTATGGAATGCTCACAGGAGTTGATCAATGTCAGTGCGAGAGAAGAGGAGTTGTACATAGAAGTGGTTGACACTCAGAGTGAATGAGAGTTCAGTACAATCGAACCAGGAACCCTCAGAAGCCTTGGCAGAGGAGAGATGGAATGAATATAAAGGAGAAGATGCTGCAGAATTTGAGAAGAGACCGAACCAGATGAAACTCAGGTGCAGGAGCAGAGATGACCTTAGATGTCATGGATGTGGAAAGGTGGCCCACATCTGGTGGCCCAGTGCCCCTGCACTAACTGCTTTGAATGCGGGAACGAGGAGCACATTACCAAACAATGCCCATACATGTACCAGAGAAGGGATACAGACCAGGGTGAACCTATGGAGGTTAAAGCCCAGAAGTTACGACGCAGGGATATATACTTTTATAGACAAAAGGTACTCGGCTTAGACATGACGGCTCATCAAGTGAGTCGATGGAAGCCTCAGGAGTGTTGGAGGAGATCGAGGGGCCAGGGAGTGGAGGTGGACGCTGTAATAGATATAGCAGTTGAAGACAGAGAGCTGGTGGAAGGAGAACTTGAGTGGAGATCAGAGGAGGGTGTCGGCAGAGGGGCAACCACATACTGATAAACTACAGCGTGAAGAGTGAGCACAGTGGTATCATCCAAGTTGGCGGAGTGAAGTACCTCATTGATGCGGGAAGTTCACACACCATCCTTTGTCGAGGAACATTGGAGAAGCTGGATAAGGGTGAGAGGGCACTGAGCTGCAGGTATGTCATTGCCAATTAATCACCCTGGGTGTATCCTGTAGCGTTAAGGAAAAAGTGGAGGTTGGGTTGATTGAGTAGATGGGGGGCACGCACAGGAAAAAATTAGTAGTTCACATCATGGGAAGTATGCCACAGGAATACCAGGCAATTATTGGGTGTGATCTACTGCAGATGTGAGCTCGGGTAAAACCCGCAAAAATAAGTGGCATATAGTTTTGTCTTGTCTCCAGTTCCAGAGGAACGGGAAGATGTTGAATAGGGGTTATAAACTGGGTGAGGGAATGGGGGGAGGAGATTATGTCTAAATATGCTGGTATTTATTTCCAAGAGGGGAGATATGCTGAGAGCAACAGGGGATACAATACATGAAATCCCTTTAAAAGTGGACAGGGATTGTTATAAAACTTATTTATTATCTTTAGGTAGAAGAGGCACGTGCATATAGCAATCTTGGGTCTTCTCACCATTACAGAAGAAATTTTGCTCAAGCTATCATTTATCATGAAAATGTTCTGAAGATAGCTCAAGAGTTAGGAGATAAGGCTGTTGAAGCTAGAGCTTTTGCTGGTTTAGGCCATGCTGCTCGGTGTGCAGGAGACTATATTCAGGTAAGTTTTATGGTACTAATTTGTTTTTACAAAAAAACAATATGTAGTAACTGTTTTATTAGGTATAAGTGCTTTATCATTTTGTTGTAAGTCCTTATTGCAATGCTTCATACTGACTGCTATTTGAAATATACCATTTTGCAAACTATGGTAAATCTTCATTTTCTTTATCATATAATATTTTCTTGAATTAGAATTTATTACATGAAATAATTACTAATGTTATAAAATAAATACTGATCTTTCAATTCTATGAAATTGACTTTTTAAAAGATAATTTTTTAATAAGTTTAAGTTTTTTTTAATAGGTATAATTGCTTGTACCCTATTCACTATAGCTTGATTTCTGAAATGTGAACAATTAATAAATTAACAAAAAACTCAAATAGTAAATAGGTATACTATTTTATTGAGCCAACATTTCACCCCACATTGCAGGGCTTCGTCAGGTCTAAAAAAGATACAAACACTTAACATAGTTACAAAAAAAACATAAGTGGAAAATAACAGGGGTATACAATGAAAAGTAAAATTTATTAAGAAAAATTAAATGTTGTAAACAGTAAATGAAAATGGTAATAGTAATAGTTTTACTCTTATCTATCTGTTACTATTACCGGTTTCATTTACTGTTTACAACCTTTAATTTTTATTTTTCATTGTATACCTCTTTTATTTTTTTTGTAACTATGTTAAATGTTTGTATCTTTTTTAGCCCTGATGAAGCCCTGCAACGTGGGGCAAAACGTTGGCTCAATAAAAATAGTATACCTATTTACTATTTAAGTTTTTTTGACCGCAGCTGGACCATATTCCATTCAATTAATAACTGTTGTTTTATTGTTTTTATTAACATATTTTCATCTAAAATATTGTGAAATGGTGTTAATAGAAGATATTATTCATGTTTCTTTGATGCATGTATGTTCTTGTGAATTCCACTTACTTTGTCTGTGTTTCTTTTATGATTTGTTATGTTAATCTTCTTTCAAAGTATAATAATCTGCTAACATTTCTGTGAACCTGTTGTATGATATCAACTCTTTTTTTTTTAATATGTTGTTTGAAAGATCTCTTTTATCTTGTCAGGGTAATTATGATAAGTGTTATAGATCAATTAGATAATTCCCTTGTTTTTCCTCAAAAATTATTCCTGATAATAAAATTTCATGTTTTATACTCACATATCTTTTTATTTAGAATTTTATTTTGAATTTATTGAGATTTATTCTTGCTTTTATTTATCTTATGATATTTGTATTATGCTTGAACTCCAAATCTGTTGCCAAGCATTATTCCCTGAAACTGTTCCAAAAATACTTTTAGGGATCTACTTCTCCAATCTTAGGAGCCTGAGTACTTGAGTTTGCGAAATAATCCACCATTCAGGATCATAGTTCAGAATAGGCCATAGTTCAGAATAGGCATTATAAGGTTTATATAAAGTTGTGCTTTGAAGTTACATGAGAAGCTTTTACTTTTTATGCTTGATGGGCCTGAAATTAAGTGCTTTAGCTCTTGTTTGCAGCCATTAACCCTCTATTTATTTCTTGCTTGTCATTAACTAAGTTCACCCAAGAGTTGAAATAAATAAATTCATTTGCCTGATTTCTGTCTGGAAATCCTTTTGATCTATTTCTTGTGGAACTGCTCCCTCATTTTTTTTTTCTCATTCTCAGTCAGTCTCACTCTTTGTCTGGCTTCTTTGGTGATAAGGAATGCCTCCTCCATAAGTGTCATATTTCTTCCCATTGTATCTAGATCATCTATGAAATTGTAGATTTGAACTGATCTGTTATCTGTTAAATAATTTGTACACTTGACCATTTGACTAGACACTCCAGGGTCATATTAAACAAGAGTTAGGCAAAGCTGTCACCCTATTTCAGGTGTATATTAGTTTCAAAATCTCTGAAGAGACCTCTGCATACACTCCACATTGAAATTTGGTTTTATAGTTAATGTCCCCTTAACCTATCAATCAAGAAGTATTCACTTCAAAAGACTAAATATTTTATACATAGCATAAGTTCTAATTTTATGTATGAAAATAGATTTTGGTTCCATTTTTCATTTATGTGTGATTGTTATATTTTAATAAAAAAAATTATTATGCAGGCAAAAAAGTGGCATGAAAAGCAGTTGGAAATGGCCCTTAGTATGAAAGATAGAGTTGGAGAAGGCAGAGCATGTTCAAATCTGGGAATTGTATATCAGTTACTTGGAGAACATGACGCAGCTCTCAAATTACACCAGGCACATCTGAATATTGCTAGAGCTCTTAATGATAAGGCTGGTATGGGTCGTGCTTATGGAAATATTGGTAATGCCCATAGTGCTATGGCTTACTATGAACAGGTATCTTGTTATTTTATATTTTTACTAAACATTTTTATGTGATTTGTTTTAATCAGGTTATAGTAATAAGTAGAAAATAAAACAAATTGTAAATTTTTTTTTACTCTATTTATTTAGAATGTTTTTAGACAATAAATAAAATTATGGTTAAAAGCTTTTAAAAAAAGTTAAATTTCCACAGTTAAGTTATAGCTTATATTATTGTCAAGGCAAGAGCCTTTAAAGGTAAATATAATAAACCATAGATTTTCTATTGAAGGAAATCTGTATTCCTACTTTCTTGATAAAACATTTATACTAATTATATTTTACTAAAGAGGGTAATCACTGCCTTTCCAAGCTCTCCTATCATTGTCAAATCATTCACATACCTCTGGCTTTTTTTCAACAATCCTTTTAATCACATATATTGTTGTTTGTCCTACTTTTTGACCAGTTCTCCTTTTTCTAGCACAATTAGTGTTTTTTATTTTCATTTTATTCTTTTATAGGGTTCTGATATAATTAAACTTTCAGTTAAACACTTCAAAAACCAGTAGTTATGAAAAAATATGATTTACAGTAGAAGGTAATAATTCAATTGTAATAGAAAATTAGAGACTGAGAGAATATAAGGACAACTTTATTTCTCATTCACACATCGGCATGCAACAACATGAACATTACAGACTCAACTGTTTCTTATTTTACAGTACTTTTGGTATGCTTCTGGAAATTCTTGTAAGAATTTTCCTGTCCATCGCCTGAAAGGGTGCATGTCATCACTGAAGATCTAATCCATATGTATAATTGTTTCTCAGTAAATGACTGAATAAATATTTTTAATTCTGTATGATGACACAAGTCTTTTTATGTTTATTAAAAAGTTCAATATTATTTGATAGTTTTATGTTTGTTTAGGCTATTAAATATCATAAACAAGAACTAATGATATCCAAAGAAGTAAAAGACCGAAGTTCTGAAGCCTCAACACATGGAAATCTAGCAGTTGCATATCAGGCTTTAGGTGCACATGAAATGGCTTTGTTTCACTATCGAGCTCATTTGAATATTGCTCGTGAATTGAAAGATACTGCAGGGGAAGCATGTGCTCTACTGAATTTAGGCAATTGTCACAGTTCCCGTGCTGAATTTGCTCAGGCTGTTCCTTATTATGAAAACTACCTTATGCTATCACAGGTTTTTATTTTTTAATTTGTTTACCATCATTTATTTGCTAATAACAAAATATTTGTATATATTCTGTTTATTTTTAAAGTTTCATTCATAATATTTTTAGATATTCTATGTAATTAAATGAATGACTAATTACATCAATTAAATACTTAGATCTTAGCGTTTTGAAAAATGTTATTAACTAACTGTTCAGGGGAACTAAATCATTCAACCAGATATTTAGACAGGTAGATTTGCTGATTAAAACTTTTAAATGCATAATGATAATTATTATAGAATAGAAAAGGAACTTTCTGTAGGAATGAAGAGTAGATTAAGAGGTTAGTTCCAAGGGGTGGAAAGAGAAATAGAAAATGGTGGGAAAGGAGGACATTGAAATAGTTATGAGATTTAAAGTTGGAGAAGTAAGCAGTTAGGATTACAGATCTGGGTTATGAGGCATCCATGACGAGGAGAAGAAAGAATTCAATTATAACAGATTACACAGTAAGTTTTTTTAAAATTTCTCCAGAACAAATATTTTTTTGTGTTTAGGTGGTTACATTTTGAAAGAATATCATTTAAAAAAAAAACAGCAATATCTTCAACCAGTGGAGAATTGAAACTTGCTCAAGAGAACTTTTTTGTAGCAAATGTGTTTTGGGAGCAGTTCCTGTTCTGTGGTATTCTGATGCTGATAAACATAAACATTTTTCTTGTTGATGCTTTAACAAGCTATTAAGTACAATATAAATACTTTTAAAGTGGAATTTTATCCCTATTCTATAAAATGAGTTATTATTTTCTTTCTGTTATTTTTTTAATGAACTATTTTTAAAAATTAATGTTTTATCAAAAAGAAGGTTTATCATATAATAGACTAAGCCAAGTTCTGATGTAATTCTAATTTTAATAATAAACATTAAGTGCTATTAATTCTGCAAAACTAAATTTTCGATTCATTTCTCATAAAGACTGCTGACAGTTTATCTTTTAACTTCTTTAATATGTACCTTCCATGTTTTTTTTGTTGATAAACTTAATTTTAATAACATTTTAATTTTATTTTTTAGGAACTTCATGATGTAGAAGGAGAAGCAAAAGCATGCCATTTCTTAGGCTATGCTCATTATTGTTTGAATAATTACCGTGAAGCCGTAAGATATTATGACCAAGACCTAGCATTGGCAAAAGACCTGCAAGATAAAATGACCATGGGCCGAGCATATTGCAATTTGGGATTGGCCCACTTTGCTTTGGGAAATTTAGAAACCGCATTAGACTGCCAAAAATATTTCCTAGGTTTGTGTTATTTTATTTTGGAGGTATTGTGTTATTTTATTTTTATTTGGAGTTACACATATTCAAGTCCATTATAACTTTTATGAATATTTTACCCTATAACTATGTTATTCTTACTCGTCTTACTGATACTCTTTTTAAATCAACTGTGTAGGTGATATCTAATATTATTCAATCTAATAATATTTAAATTATTCAAGTTATGTCTTTCTCATATATTAAAACATTGATTATGAGTATAAATTATTATTTGATTTTAGTAGTTTTGTTTCATCTACAAATATGTACATTCCATTTATTAAAATTTCAATTGAATTTTTTTTTTGTTATCTTGCAGATAAGAGATTCATTGCTAAGCTTTATGTGTTTTATTTGTTTTTCTTTAGCCATTGCTCATATGACAAAAAATCTTTCTGGAAAATTCAGAGCTATTGGAAACATTGGTGATGTTTTAATGAAGATGGGAGATGTTGAAGAAGCCACCAAAATGTATCAGAGGCAACTTTCATTTGCTCGCCAAAGTGGTGACCATGCTTTAGAATCAGCTGCCTACGGAAATCTTGGATTAGCCCATCGAATGCTTCGTCATTTTGACAAAGCCCTTGGATTTCATACTCAGGTATTAAAATATCTGAAACTTGTAGTCTTTCCTTTTTTTTTCTTTTTTAATAATACCAATGTGGCTTTGGAGGATGTATTTTTGCATTTTCCTATAGTCTTAAACCAAACTTATGCTCAACTTCTACATACTGAGTGGATTGGCTAAATAAAAATACTTAAGTAATGATTCAACTTTCACATTCTAAATGTATTAGACAAATAATCATATCTAAAGTATGATTATGTGATGTCATAAGGTGAATATTTGAAGCACGAACTCAAATCTATAAATCCTGTTAGATATTAATATTTACCTTATATCCTACATCTTACACTGTTCCATTGATTTTTCTGGCTTTCTCCAATGCTCCTAATTCCAAGTCCAAATAGAAAATACTACAAAACTTATCCCTACCAGAATCTAATATTCTCTCTCAGACACCCCAAATGATCTTAATAACCATTTCTTATTTTTTGTTCTTAATCCTACTACTACCATTTTTGAACATCGTGGCTTCAACATAAATTACTTCTTTATCTCCCATTCCTAAAATCTCGAAAAACAATATCCTAGAAAACTAATAAAATTATGTTTTTCAATCCTTATTTCTGTACTCTGTTGTATCTACAACTTTTCTTTGTAAAACTTCATACCCTCTTCTCCTTGGAAAACTTCCCAAGTATGACCATCACATAAATTTTAAACCCTTCCTCACTGCTTGATTTCTATCCAATTCTAACCTATCAAAACCAAAAAACCACTTTCAAACTGTCCTGAAGAATGTTTCCATGTTAATCCTCTCCAATCTCGCTTATGACCTAGCTACCCAACACTTACAATCTGCTCTCCTGGAAATGACCCATGACTACTAGATTGCCATGAACACTAAAACTTAGTATTTAACCCTTCTTTATTTCTCTAATTTTTTTACCACAGTTGATTATTACATAGGTCATACCTAACTACAAAATAATTTTCCATTAGTGTATGTGCTGGCTCAAACTTGTTCTGTCAGATCAGTCACAGTATGTAGACCCCTCCCATTGTATTTTCTGGCATTCTTTTTCTACTAAATTGCTGAATCCCACTTTCTATAGACATAGACATTATCATGTATTCCCAAAATCCTCTGTTCATTCCCACAATACCCCTTCTTGGTCCTTAGATTTATATACAACTATGAACTGAACTGCAGCTTTTGACAGTTCTTCTTTATCAGATCTTCGTCCCTCTTAAATTAGGACTGTAGGTTTCTCAAATAAACCTCACCATTTTTTCTGAAACATATCCCAACTGAACTTAAAAGCTAAATGTTTAAAACCACTCCCCATTCCACCCCTGCTAAACCCTCTCTTGGCTCTTTATTAACAAGGAACAGTCCCTATGGAATTCAATGTATCCATCGCTCGTTTATCCTTTACACCTTCAAGTTTCGCCTATTTATTTACTTCATTTCAACTCAGTGTCAACAGAATTGAAATTGGTGCTCCTTATTGGCAAACAAAATTTATAAATACTTTTTGTATAAACTCCCTGTGTGTTTTTTTTATCAA
Organism: Halyomorpha halys; assembly: GCF_000696795.3. NCBI lineage: Eukaryota > Metazoa > Arthropoda > Insecta > Hemiptera > Pentatomidae > Halyomorpha > Halyomorpha halys. Next base: position 721,389 of record NW_027112337.1, on the reverse strand, counting down.
GGTAGTATTACTACCTTATGTTATTTTTTTCTTAATTTATCAATGTCAAAAGTTTGTTTGTTTCTTTTTTAAGACATAAAAGTTACTTCATTATGAATTATTATAATTTTACTTTTTTTTTTGTTTAAAGTGTTTATTATTTTTTCTTATTTATTTTACTCTAAGCCCATTTGTTATTCCTGTAATATTATTCTAAATGGATGTATCCTAGAATAAATAAATAATTTATCATTAAAGTAAAGAAATCTTTTATGTTCTAAGGCATCACATGTTCTAATGCATTATGTTGTATACAGCCTCATTGTCCACCAATGGGCTCAGATGCAAAAAAGTAGTAAATTTGTCTTTTCACTTTCTTGTATACCTAGTTACCAAAATCTAACTTCTTGTAAGGATTTTAATTGTATTTTTTCAATCCTCTAAAATTTTTGATATAGTTAGATACCTATTTAATACACCCATTGCTGAATAACTATCTATACATATTGTGATTAATTTATCAATCACTTCCTCAGTATGTATCAGAGCCTTAGATTGATAAACTGAGGTAAATGTTCTGGAGGAAATTGAAAAATCCAGCAAGAGTTTTATCCTTCCTCCATATTCTACCCTCAGAAACTTATTCTACCTCGTATCTGCACACAAAGAAATTGTAATCATCATTAGGTCTGCTCTTAATTCTGTACAAAACTCGTATTTTGAAGTTATTATTTGTATACATAACACTGAATTGTACTTCAGAAAAATTCTTTAAAAGTAAAAATTGGAGAAAATATATATTTTCAGTTATAAATTTTTTATCTTCAAAACCGAATTATTTCCTACATTTACCTCCTTGATTAATACTTTCTGATCAATTATTATCTACATATAATTTTTTTTGTTTAAGGAATTGTCTCTGAGGCAGGAAATTAATGATTTGAAGGGTGAATGTCGAGCCCATGGTAACTTGGGGGCAGTGCATATGTCCTTAGGCAATTACACTAATGCGATCAAATGTTATGAAGATCAACTTGAGCGAGCCAAAGAACTCAGGGAGAGTGTCATAGAAGCTCAAGCTTTTGGAAACTTGGGAATTGCTAGGTTAAATATGGGTCATTATGAAGATGCAATAGGATTTTTAGAGCAACAGCTTGCAACATTAGAACAGTTATCGATACCTACTGCTTTAGTTGATAAGGTGATCACATTTTTTAAATAATTAGTTCAATGTTATAATGCAGAAAAGGAAGGCTCAGAAATATTTAAACTAACTGACCCGTTCAATTTAATTTATACTGAAAGTGCTAATGTTCTTATTTGTGAATTTATTAATTAAAGATTAATTGATAAAGTTATTTCCGAAGAATTAGAGATTAATGGTTCTAGGAAGTAGTGTTTTAGTATAAAATTAAAAGAAAATAAATTTTTAGTATAAAATTCAAATTGTAAATTGGTGAGTCCCATTCTATTCTACAGAATGTTATGATAATAAGATCCACCTTTCAGTATCTTAAATTTCTGGAGAATTTCATTGTACCATATAATATTTAATGTGTGAAGTGTCATCATATCGTTATTAATTTTGTCTTTAAATATTTCTGAGATTTTACTACTGATTGACTTATTGCACTAATTAACCAATTATGCTGAATAATTAACTGATCTATTGTTTTGATGATAAATTTTTTAGGGAAGAGCATTTGGAAATCTAGGGGACTGTTATGATGCATTGGGAGACGTTGAGGAGGCAATAAAATGCCATGAACAACATTTGTCTATTGCTTTGAAATTGAAAAGTTGCAGAGATTTAGAAAGAGCATACAGAGGGTTAGGCCACGCTAACAAACGCCAAGGCAATTTAGAACAAGCATTAATTTGTTTTGAAAAACGACTTGCTGTAGTGCATGAAATGAACAATTCTGAAATGAAAGTTTCATGCTTTGGAGAGCTTGGAAGTTTGTATCTAACTCTAGGGAATGTTGATCAAGCTATTTCCTGTTTGGAAAAAGTGATTGCTATCTCTAGGTTTGTATTAATTCACTTTACATAATTATGATATTTTCTTATAAACATGTATTTAATAACTGCTTATATAAATATCTTTTTCATGGTCATTAAACTTTTATGATTAAAATTTGCTTCAAACTTTTTATAAGATGGTGTTTTCTCTTCTATTCATTGCTTTCTTTGCATTTTCAATCCTTAATATTTTTTCTGTGATTACTTTCGTCAACTACAAATATTTTTTGCTAGAAAAGAATTGTTGAGAAATGTAATTTCAGATAGAAATTTATTAAACTATTGTAAAGTTAAAATCTTAATATGTTAACAGATTTTTTTTTTTTCGAAAATCGAATTATTGGCAAAACATTAAAAAAGCCCATTGTTCTTGAACCAAAGATAGTGGATTTTTCAGTGATGCAATCTAATTCATCCAGCTTGCCTTCTAAGATTCGTGTGGTGAATATGGTGGTCAATAGCAATGGCCTATTCAGGCCATGGCATATTGTATCTGCAAAAACACAAAAAAACAAATAGATTTGTATTTATATTGTTTTATTTCTTTAAATCTAAACAAAAGCAAAGATCAAAAATATACTAGGATTTTCACCTCCATTCCCACTATTGTATTGACTCTCCAATAGATTTTTAAATCATTGTTATCATTTCTTGGAAAATTAATTCATTTCTTACCCTTTTAACTTTGATTTCTCATTAAATTAATAACCCCAGTTTTTACCTCTTTTCTCTTTTTAGAAATTTACATATCTTTCTATTATAAATCTTGAAATATTTAAGTATTAACTATTTTGTAAATAAGGGTTCAGTTTTTCTCTCATACTTGAATATAAGACTTAATCATGCATTTATAGATGTTGAATTTTTTTTTTTACTTCACTTAATTAACACTTTTTTTTAAAAAATACTTAGTTCTTGGACAATTCTTTTTTCTTTTTTCATACATTGATACCTTCATAAAACTTCTTGGTATTTTAAAATGTTTTCATAGTTAAATTTTGTTTATCTATTTGCATTTTTCTAATCCTTATAGTTGGAAAAAATAAACTCTTATATTTTATACATTTTACAAGTGTTATTTTACATTTCATATCTTTTATAAGTATCATTTTGTATTTTGTACATTTTAAAAGTATTGGTAAGCCTTATTCAACCTATTCTTTTATTTATGTTAATCTATTTTATTTTTTTTTTTGCCTTCAGTTTGTTGGATTATTGGTTCTTTCATATTTTTAAATCAATATGTTTTTGATGATTGTTTAAAAGTGAATATCAGTATTTCATAAAGATACAGTATTTATACTGTTTTTCTCTGTTAGTATTTATGTTGTTCTCTAATGTTAGTAGTTATGAAATTGAAAGGGTTATAGTAACAAAGATTAAGTAGATATAAAATTAGAAAATCTTCTTCTTTATCTTCCTTTTATGCCATTACTAGGCATTGAGGAACCTCTATCCAGCGGAGCCTTTACTCTTGGTACCTGCTTAACCATTTGTTACCTTAGGACTTCGGTATGGTCTCCTCCTTGTGGGTTGAGCCTCCAATATCTTTATACTATTCATGTCCTCATTCATGTGGGAAACATGTCCAAACTACTTCAACTGCCATCTTTTCAGTGTGGATTTTGGGTTCAGGAACTTCCAAGTGCTCTCTTATATTCTCACTTTCTAATATGATGTAAAATGTTCCAGCTTTCTCCACAATAAGCAATTACGGTACCTAATTTGGTGTATTCCTTCATTACCTTGAATATCTGTTGCAGGTCATTTGGACGTCTTCTTGTCTGCCATAACCAGCACTTTACTCTTGGAGATGGTAGTTTTCATCACTTTCACCTCTTCCCATTCCATCAAATCTTGTTGTGATTTTGTCTTTGAGTTTGCTATTAGGACTATATCATCCATGTATAAAAGATTCTGTATGAGGACCATTCTCATATTTTATTTTCCAGTTGTGGTCCAGACAGTTTGGTGCTTGCAGATTTTGTTGATTTCATTTATAAAATTAATAAACAGAAAGGAGCTTAAACTATCTCCCTGTGTAACTCCTCTTGCATTTGGAAAAGGTTCTGATACTATGCCATTTATCTATGGCTCCTTGGTAAGCTGACATTATGGCTGCTATCAAATTTCCAAACATAACATTGGCTACAAGTGCATTCTAGATTTCTTTTCTTGGTACTAAAATGAAGGCATAAAAATTTGAATTTTGAAGATTGCTGTGAGGTTGGAAACAACATAGAGTTTCTAGAATTCTCAAATAAATAACAGATTTAACTCATGAAAGATGTATGAAATTTAAATATGTCTAATTACCTTTAATAATCAAATAATCAATTGAGTTTATTCAATATAGGGAACAAATGAGTGGTAGCAATATAGGGTAACTTTGTTGTAAACTAGAATAGTATAAGTTCTCACAGATAAATTATAGTATTACTTTAATTCATTGGCAACTTAGCTCTGTTTAGATATTAAATTATAATCTAAGTTATAATTAGAAAAGGAAATAGACATTTTTTACATATATTCTATTCTACTTTAGAGAAATTAAGGATCATTTATCTGAAGCTGATGCTGTGAGTGGCATAGGTCTCATTTACCAGCAAACTGGAGAATTCAGTAAAGCCTTATGTTACTTCCAATCTGAATTAAACATAGCTGATGGAATGAATCTTACTACACTACAAGCTCGTGCTTATTCTCACCTTGGAAGTATTTATGAATCCCTTGGTAATCTTCAAGAAGCAATTAAATTCCAAGATCTTAATTTATCCCTTGCAGTTCAGACAAATGATAAATGTGCCAAAGCTGTTGCTTATAGCTGCTTAGGTGAGTATAATATTTAATTGCTGGATAGTTATAGCTATAGCTGTTTTAATGTTGTAATAATCAAAAATTATTTAAAGTAAATAAAAGGAATTTAATATAGTTTTTACTTAATTCTCATCTCTTAGGTATTGCTTGGGTTCAAATAAAAAAAAAATTAATATTAAATAGATAGTTGAATTTTATTTTATTTTTAACATTGTAGACTCTTATCTCAGAGCTTGTTTTTCTAGGCAATCAGAACACTTAACTTTAATAACACTTTTACAAATATACTAAATTATATGTTGAGCAACACTAACCAATTTATGCTCTTCTATGATGACTGATGGTTTTTAATGACTTCTATTTCACAAACTAACACTCTTTAAACAAAGCATTTGGCCCTCTAATAGTTTTCAACACATATCTCATCCCAGCAATCCAAAACAAAGAGTCACTTATTCTTCTTGTATGATTCTAGATGTCTTCTTTTTCTTTAGAAGTCTACCTTTCTGCAGAAAAAGGGTGGTCCTCACTATGTATTCTTGGAAATGTTTTTGTTTCCTCGACTACATCCCCCCAGCTCCTTAAACCACAAGTTATCCTTCTAACAAAGCTTTTCCTTCCCCTTCTCTAGGTCTTCAATCTCAACCTCAATTTTAGCACAACGGTTTTGAGTTTTTGCTTGTGAATTTCTCTATAAATAATATTCTTTACATTTGATATTAACTTCTATTTTTTCTTGAATGTACTGTAATTACAAGTCTTGGTGGGAAGATAAATATATTCGAAAATATTTGAACCTGCTCAACATGACAGCGATTTTACCAACTTCAGAATGGCGCCACCTTCTTGGCTTTATTTAACAATGTTTCCACTCTATATTTGACTAAACAAAATTGGTTAGCTTTCTTTTTGGTTTAACAAACCAAATGAACAATATTGAAACAATACTTAAAATAAAAACATGTTAAAACCTTTTATACATAAAAAATAACTATTTACTCAAAAAGAGGATATTACAATATATTCATTACCAGTTATTTAAAATAAATTTATTATCTGTTATTTGAAATAAATAAGCAAACATAGTTCCAAATTACTTGAAAACTGGAGAATTCATTACTGTTACAGGACTTACAGAACAAATAAACATTTGTAAAGGAAAGTGATGAAAATACAAAAATTATAATTACATATTTATTATAATTAATTGACCTGCAGTAGTTATTTATTGTGTTAAAGTAAATAGTTCAGTCTTCTGAAATCCTACGAATTACTTTAAAATCTGTTATAACTTTTTTTGAAATAAAGAGCTACTCTTTCATATTGCATTTGCAAATCTTTTCAATTTCTGATTCAAAACTGATGCAAACATTCTGTAATTTTGTGTAGATTTTTTAGTATATGGCTATTAGACAGTGATAATTTTAACTTGAATTTATCATGTGATTTTGTTTATGCATATACATTGTGTGATCACATTACATTTTTATTTTTTATCTTGGATTTAATCAATATAAGGACCATGAGGTTTTTGAGGCTACCAATTAGGAATTTACTGTCATTTGATTCACATTTATCCTCACTCTTTTGTTAAGATTTTTATGAATACTGCAGATTTTATCAACCAATATAGGAATCATTTATATGATTTTTGAGAATGTAAATAGGTAATCAGCTTTTAGGTGTCAATTCATGTATCATATCATGATTTAATACAAACCATACTATAGAACTTTTGTGTTTTATGTGGAATATTAATTATATGCTTTGGAATGCTAATTAATAATTTATTGTTTTTTTGTTTTTTAACTGAAACACTAGATTTTTCAGTTTATAGCCTGTTTACCTTAAGAGTGCCCCTGGAAAGTGGAGAATGACTGTTCAACTGTCTCATGTGTCTTACCCAAACCTCTGGAAGAGACAGAGCCAAATTCCAATCAAGAAATTCATCAACCAGAGCTGACGAAGAGCATTCAAGCCCCAGAACAGTCTAGTCACTAATATTAGCCGAATAATGAAGCAGTGGTAATGCTATTTTTAAAGAATTTTGAATGATAACGCTATTACCATTAAAATAGTGAAGAAGGAAATACTATCTGGTGCCCTGGAGCCCCCTGACATGAAAAGTTTGAGATAATAAGATACCTAAAACATTAAAAGACTCTGGGATTAGATAGAATATCCTCAGATTTGTTCAAATATGGTGGGTAAGAAATCAATGAGTTTGTGTATAGTATCTTGCACGTACGGCAAAAGGAAGTAATACCAGGTAGTTGGTACAAGACCGTTATCTGCCCCATCCCTAAGGTCACATATTCATTTGAACAAACACACCTAATGAGAATGTGGGCCGAGGGAGAAAGGGTGAAAAAACCTGCACCACATGAGCTCTGAGTCGCTTTGAGCACCTCCAAACAAGAAGCCAGTCTGTGCTGTGTGTTGTCCTTGAATGAAAATTGGCTCACCAGTTTTTGCATATACTTATATCACTCATTGAAAAAGAAAATAGCTAGTGGTGGTGACAAATAAAATTGTATCAAGAGAGGTAAAGTTTTATATTTTGCTCTTGAAAACAATTGAAAATGAAACAGATGAAAACTTTACGAGAATGTCACCAGAGGATTTCCAGTTTATTTTGAATAGTGTCAGGGCTATAAAGACACATTTTGAATCTGTAGTTGCTTGCTAAATTTTTCATTTATATTGAAAAAATGATTGAGTGCTGTTAAATCGTTTAATAAAGCAAATTTAAATGTTCTTTAAGTTCATAACTACAACAGAACTCCACTTATCGGGACTGAGGCAATAATATTTTAATAGTTATTTTTTATTATAGTTATTTTTGAAGGAGTCAGTTATTTTGTTTTAAAATTTGGATGTGGGTAGACATTTCTCCCCTTGCATCTTATTTAATTATAAAAAATAAGATGCAAGGGGAGAAATGTAATAAAATTATAAAATAATAAAATAAAATAAAATAATAAAATTTATCCCTGGGGTTCTATAATATGGGATAATTGTGGTAATGCTCCAGGAAGGTAAACAATCATAGTGAGATAATTATATTTTTATTAGAGGAATAATTATATTAGAGGGAACAGTTGGTTCATTGAGTATAGGGCGACCCAGCTACAAAGCCCTGATATAAACAGGCACTCACTTTGGTCTACCAACACCCTCGGCTCACACTATTCAGTGCGATGCAGAAAAAATGAATAAATGGAAATGAAGAATGAAGGGTTTTTTTTTTTAACATAAAAAAAGGAAAAAGGCAGGTGTATATGGATGGTACTTTGTTAGATTGATAATGGGAGACATTTCACCAGCATTCTTGTAGACCGTAGACTTTAGTTGTTCAGTTAAAAAAAATATACTTCATGAATTTTGGAAGGAAATCATATAGCAAGTTATTAACTAGCATTTCCCTTATTGGAAAATGCTTTGAAAACAATTCATATTATGCAAATAATTTTCTTATATGATTTTCTAACAGTGTCAGAAATGTTTTAAAAATATTATTATTATTAATTATTTGTAATATATACACCATTCTTAAAATATTTTTTATCTTTAATATTTATTAGTTACTTAATTTATATTTTATAAATGGTTTAAATTTTTATAGAATCTGGAATGTTTATTTTAGGTCGAATGCATCATTCATTAGGAAATTCAAGCCAGGCTATAACTTATTTGAAAAAAGCTTTGCACATCGCTGATGGTTTGGACTTGCGGCACAGATCAAATTCTATAATTTGGAACCCTATCACCCAGAATGATACTTTTCAAGTTGAAATAGAAAAGGCTTCTCATTTACTTGATGATATTAAACGTGAAAATAAAAATTCTGATTATAAAATATGTCATTTTGATCTTCAGGCTGCCAACTCTTTTGAACAACGTCAAATAAATGAAGTAATTCTTGTAGTTGTTTATTAGTTAAACTATAATTTTATTTTAAAATGTACTATATTTTTATTTTGTCTATATAAAATGATGAAATATGAGACAAGTATAACTCACATGATATCAAATAGGCTTAAAAAAACTTTGGTACTGTCCTTGTTTATGGCAGTCATAGTTTGATAACTTTACTTAGTCTAAGTAAAAATATTCATTTTTAATAAATATAGCCTCTGGATTAGGCTTCTGGCTTTTAATTACACTTCCTAAGCTGACAGGTTAGTTATTGTGGGTATTCAAGAAGTATATATGCCCACCTTTGTAGACAAGTTAGCAAACCAACAATACAACTTAAATATGACTAGAAATATTTGTTAACTTGTTTGGAGCTGGAAGTGGCTAATTGGTGAAAATCTGTTGTGAGATATCTTATAGTGTACTGTGCTCTCTCACAATATATTAGAGTTAGAGCTTATTCTTTCTTCTGCAGAATACTTTCCATAGTAGGGTTATTAATGATGTGTTAAATGTAAAATGTTTTACCATGTTAAATGTTATTAGTACAGGATTTTGAGCAGCCTTATTGAAAGTTATATTAAATGCATAAGAGCTCCTAGTGGATTTTCCGAGCATCTTTTTTTATAACCTTTCCTTCCAAAACTTCATGTTATTTTTTTGTTCTAAGTTTCGATTAAAATAATTGATTAAAATATGCCTAAAGTGAGTGAATAGTAGAAGTTGTGTGAAAGTTTGGCTACTGAGTGCCTTGTTGATCTTCTGACGGAAGGGCATCAAGATGAGCTTATTGACAAATGTCATTACATTATTATTATCTTCACCCATTGCTTTATTAGTTATAAAAACATCCAAAACAATACTAACACAAACTATGAGTAAGTAACCTAACACGATAACAAATAAAATGGTGACGAGCTCAGTTGGTGTGTTCCGTGACGTCATTCACTGTTTATTAGACCTAGTAACAGACTCACAACCATGTTACATGTTATATCGTTTTTACATTGTAAAAGAAGGAAATATTTCTCCATTTAACATGTTAAACTAATGATCATGAATACCCCTAGTGCTGTGAAAAGTTTAAAGTAATTCGTATTAATATCTGCTTATTTTAGAGTTACTTAATGACCAAATGTAGTCCAGAAACTTAGTTTAACTTAACTTACATGGATTGTAATTAACATTCATTTTCATTTGTTTACAGTTTAAATTTCTTATGAGGAAATTTTATTATTATTTTTTTTTTATGTTTTTATTCAGAGCACTTATAAAGATATATCTACTAAAGGGCGAAGTAATGAAAAGGAAGTAATGGAATCTCATAATAAACCTGATAGTAATATAGATAAGCAGGATTCCAACAAAGACGTGTCAAAATCTCAGTCTTCTGCTAAAGCTGGTAACTAAGTATTTTCTATCTCTTTAAATTTAGCCTTCTTTACTTTATGAAAAATGTATTGTTATGTTTGTTGTAAAGACTAAATGTTTTTATACTACTTAATTGAAAAACATTAGATAATTTAATTTTATTTGGTAATGCTATACTCGCAATTAAATTTTTATAAAACATTGAAAATATTCATTTTTAGGCATTGCAGAAGAAGTTTCCCTTTCCAAAAGTTTAAGTGTTGCTTCTACCAGCTCAGCTGAAAGTCTACCATCTTTAGAGACAGAAGTTGAAAGAGCAGCTGTTATTTTAAGAAATAACAGAGTATCTGGGGCTTTTACAAGTTATATTAGGAGAAGAGGAGAACCTGATGGAAGAACAGCTTCATTAGACACGTCATGTGTAGTGAAAGTAATGACTTTAGGGACCATTTTTATTATAATCTTTAATATAATTTTTTTTAATTTGCATTCTCCATATCTATTTCCTCTTAAATAATCAGGTCAGAAGATAAGAAGATTGAATATTTAATATCAAAGTTTCATTACTTGTGTTCTTAGTTTTTCAAAGATTAATTAAAATTTTTTTTGTTATTCATGTTTTCTTAGATAACTTGACAAAAATTTCCTCAATTATGCAGGTGGTTCTCATATTCATGTCAGGTTCTATTCCTTTAGTCGAGTCTTGTTTGACAAAAATGTAAACCCATTGACGAAACCATTGAGGAAGCACTTCTTATTGTATGTCTTTAATTTTTGAGCTGTAGTTCTCAATAAACTTTTTTTTTTCAATTTTAGTTTATGAGAAGCTTCCGAACCTTTTTTTCCATCTTTTATATGACAGACCTGATCTTTTGCTGTTGTGTCCTCTGATTAGGTTTCCCTCTCAGGGGCTGTCTATAGTTGATCAATACATTTCATCCTTCTATTTTTGTGTAACATGGGTTGTCTCATTTCTCATCTTTTCCTCATACCTATACTATCCTATCCTTGAGTTACCAGTCATGGAATACTCCATATATCCACCCTGGAAATAAGATTCCTTCCACTCTATAATAAAAATAATAAATAGTTATATAAAATAAATTAATATCTAAATTAAAATCTAATAAAAATTCTGGAGGCTCATCCCTCTGCTTCTACTCTTATATACAGGGTTTGTGATTCATCCCCTTAGCTATTTGTCATCTCCACAAGGATTAAACCCTCCTACTCTTAAGTACAGGAATTGGGGTTCATCCCCTTAGCTGTATGTCAAATCCACAAGGATTAAATCCTTTGCTTATGGTAGTTATTCTTGTGATATCTTAAAGTTTATCCATTTTGTTATTTGTTGCTCGGAGATTGATTTCTTCGAAATACTTGATCCTCCTGTCTCAACCCTGTTCTTTCCAGCTGCCCTCATTGAATATGCATTGCCACAGATTTCTGATATCTTCTATCTTATTCATCTTGACATTATAAATATATTTTATAAATAAATAAGTCAATAAATGTTATTGTAAAGTATAGAGGATAAAGTAACATTTGTGATGTCAGTTCAATAAAATGTCTTTATTTAATAGTTTTCAATATCATATTTATTTATTTACTAACATTTAAACTCGTTTAATGAAATTAATTAATTTTAGGTTGTTAACTGTTGAATGTTTTCTTGTACAGGTACGAAGGCCAGGAGGAGGAGGAGAAAGTGATGCTGCTTTTACTCCAAGCCCCCCCGTTGCAGCTCAAGCATCCACTGAACAAATATCTGGATTTAAAGTTTCTCAACAAACAAGGTTGAGAAACCTTTGCACGTCAATGGCTGAAGCAAAACTTGAACCCTCAACACAGCAAAGAAGTCCTGATTCTTCAAGTTCTGCAGGATCAACTCCTGATTGGGACAACAATGGTCATACAACCATTCTTCGACGTTTGCCTCCTGTTCCACCTATATCTCGTAAACCCCCTCCTCCTCCACTTTACAACCAACTGACTGAAGATTTTAACCTTCTTACTCCCCGACCTCAAGACTTATTGTTAAATAGAATAAACTCTAAACATATTCCTCGAAATACAATGGAAAAACATTCTGGTAATATTTATTCTGAATCACATACCTCATCAAGATTGTTATATTTCTCTGAGCAAGAACAAGTTCCTAATTCCAATGAAGCCAGTACTGTATCATCTGGCATTCAAGACCAGATACGAGCAACACAGTTGACCAGATTAAACAGAGATTTAACTCCTACAATATCTGAGGTTTACCATGAAAGAAACATCGGTTTGGGATTGGCTCCTCCACTTACAAAGTTGCTTTTGCCTCAAGGTGAAAAAACTGATTTAACAGAATCACATAAAGAAAAACCATGGTTTTCCACAGCAGAATTACAACGGTTCTATCCATCTGAAATGGTTGAAGAAGGAAAAGGTAGAAATACTTCACCTTGTAGTGAACTTTCTCGACGTGATGAAGGTGATGGACGTTCTATAGCTGATTCACAATACAGCACTGGCAGTTATAACAGAAATCCAAGACCTTCATCAAAAAATGACTTTGATGATAATTTTACTAAGGATGAAAAACAAGATGAAAAACTAGTTAACAAAGTTCAAAAGGCTAATCAAGATTTACGAAATACTTCTCTTTGTTGAACAAGTGACATCACTTATTATTTTAATTTTATTAATAAGTATATGAAGGAATGTTCATATCTTAATTTAATGTTATTATGCTATTAAATACTGATTGTTCTATTTGGATTAAAATCAAGTGTATGGTTGATACATGAAGAATCAATTATTTTGCTAATTACAATTTTGACATATTGATAATCTGATATGTAAAACAGTATTATTATTTGTAAGAACTTAAACGTTTTTGAAAGAATCTATTGATGAAATTTTCTTTAGGCACTATTTTGTTGCTTATTGTGATTGTGTTTGTGTGTATTTGTGTCTCTGTCTGTTTGTGTGAACGTAATATAATTTCTTGTTGATGGAAATAGTTTCTTAATCCAGTTAATGGCCAAAAGTAAAATAAAAAAAAAAGACTTCATTTCCTTTTTAATATTGGTGCTTTAAGAAGTGTATATTCGATAGTATGTGTTAACGATGTTATGGGATCAGTTGGGGCTAGAATTAAGTTGTTTTGAAACACAATGGGTTAAATTAAGATTTCAAAATATTAGTCTTCAGTTTTAGTGTGTGAACATATTTCTTCACATTATTGACACAAAATTATAATGGATATACACAAGATTTAATAAAATATAAGGAAGTTTATTCTAGTTAATTTTTTGTTTTGTTTTACTTCTTTTCACACTTAAGTAAACCACTGTGCAATGAAACTAATTATATCATTGTTATTAGTTATTGTATAACCACAATATTTTTCGTTCACCAGTTACCAATACCTTTTGAATTTGATCTAAAGAATTAGTTAATAAAGTTGTTTTGGGTCATGTGAAATATGATTTATAATCTAATTCTGATATTTTACTTTTTAGGCTTGCAATATACTATATTTTTAAAATACTAAACATGAATCTAATCAGCTTATAGATATAGTATATGGCAAACACCACCAGGTTATTACATTAGGACTAAATTCTGACATGAGACTCATAATTTTCATCCATATCCACACATAATGAGTTTTTATTTAATAAGTAAATACTGGATTTTATTCCCTTCTGCTATTGTTTTTTAAGAGGGTGGATAAACCTGCATAAACTAACTGTAACAATACTGTTGTCATATCATCTAATAGTGGTAATTTAGTTTTTTCATAAGCCAAATCTGCTATCATATATCTGGAATGAGTGTTAAACCCATTCAGTTTTTCTCCTTGCATTCACTTTGTGTTTTCGGGCCTCCATCATTTGATAAATGAAATTTGGCTGCTTTCATTGATATTTTTTAGAATGTAATGAAAAAAGTATATGTCTCATGGCTTTGAAATAATGACAAGGCCTTATCAATGAGATTGATTAATGTATCATTTATTACTCAGTTAAATAAATTTTGACCCCAAAATGTGTTCTTGCTAATGAATCGCTCTGAGCTAAGAGTGCCAAAAAAAAAAATCATTTAATGGCTCCCTCCAGTTCGATCATCAAGGATACCATGACAAGGTATACTTCTGAGGCTGTTTAAAATGTCATCCTCTTTAAAATATTTAAACTAAACTTATGCAGCCCATGTAAAAATCGAGTCCTCTCTCTCTCTCCTCTGCATTAATTTCTGAAATGACATTTGTGGTTTTATAACTTTATTTATGATGATACCTAAAATTACATGAATTATAAGACATTACTCATGGAAATTTTTTTAAACTTTGCTGATATTTTATGTGTGTTTATGAAGAAAATTTCTAATGGTTTAAAAATACTAAAAACCACATAACAAATATTTTATATGGTATATATAGTATATATAGCCTGATGACATATTAAAGAAAAATGTAATTTTAAAAGTAAGAAAAAATAATTTTATTTCAATGTGCAATAAAGTGGAGCATTTTTATAATGATGGCTATTAATGGGTTAAGCACTTTTATTTATATATATATATATATATATTGTATGATATTACTTTGTATAGTTTTACTTCATTTATATCTTTTATAACTACAAGGCCAAACATATTTATTATGTATATGTATACATAGTTGTCTGTATATGTATATATATTAAAATTATATAAAATAAAGTGGCACCTCTTATTTTGAATCTATGATTTTTTTCGCTCCAATTTACCAATCAATTATCTGAGAAATATTAGATTTCAATATTCATAGTTAATTTAAACTGTAAGCAATGTGTTTCCTAAATTTTTTTCCACGTTCTGTAGATGAAGCTCTATTGATGTTATTCAATAATTGTTCAACTCACATTTTCTACTAACCATTGAATAAGTTGAACACCACTTGTAATATTCATTATATTTAGCAAAGCTGAGAATATATATATTTTTTTATTTGATTTTAATATCAATCATATTTTATTCTTCAATCATAATATCAATTTATAATATAATGTCAAAGTATAATATCAATCATACTTTTCTCTCCCCCTCTTCTTATTTTGAACTATGTTACTGTCAAATATCCTTTACTTACTTTACCTCACCTTTTAACTGTCTAAAATGTATTTCTCGGAAATATTTGTTTAGATTTAAACATTATATATATATGTATGTAGCCGTCACATCTACCACAACCATTAGATTACCAGGTATTAGCTGAACTTTCTCAGGATTTAATGCATGGACTACCACTAGATAGCAAACAGGCAAACCAGTCTGAAGTATTAAAGAAAACTATTTTTTATTAAATGAGACCCATATTTTATAAACCATATTTTATAAACCCATATTTTCATGCTTTGAATGTTTTACTGTAAATATATTCATATAATATTATTCCTTATAATAAAGCTATGATATAGAAGTATATTGATCTCTACTAAAAGTTATAGCTACTAGAATCTTCTCCCAGCATAAATTTTATTTACAAAATAGTTATGGATCAAATTTTCCTCACAATCTCTTGAGCTGATCATGCTATTTGATGAGTTCTTCCTATTTATTATCTTGGTTTCTCATTAACCATCTTTATCTTACCAATATGCATTCCAGGTGATACACAGTAGTTCCAGAACTGAATTGAGAACAAAAATTAATTATATAGCAACTGAAAAATTCTAAAAATGAATATATATTGTTCTAAATAGGAATATTTATTCAGTGTAAATAAAAACTTAGTGAAAATAATGATAGTAGGTTATTTATTGGTGGTATTTTTGATCGAAATCATAATGTATACTTACCTCCACTTAACATCCCTCTAGTTTCTTGTCAGCTCATCTACCATTTCACCTCCTCTCTTTCATACAGCTCTGTGGTGGTATAATAATGCCACTAATAGTCATAAAGCCAATACAAAATTTGATGTCTTACTTGAAGAAAGTATTTGTTATGCCTCCATAAAAAATATCCTCTCTGGGTATTCAATTTTCATATGTCTCCTAATGCAAAGCGTTTCAAAAGAATTGAAAGAGAGTACCAAGTATGAAAAAATGTTATTATTTAATTATTTCTCCCCTAGTTGTATATAGAAGGGTGCATTTCACTGACAGCCTCTTTATTTTGTCATACAAAATTGTTTAGTAGCAGTGGGGTGTATCGTTTCATGAATGTCTTCCAAAACTACTCTGTTGAACAGTAAAAAAACTTTTAAATTTTGTTGATTGGTGCGATGCCCCTCTCCTAATTTTGGCAGATAATGTTTTTTGGTATCTAGTGGATGTGCAGGTTCATTTTCGCTTTAAACAAATCATTTTCAGATACAGTGTTTAAATATTGTTACCCCTATATAAATATATAAAATAAATTATCTTCATTTCTAATTTTTCCTAAAATTATCCTGTTGTGGAAAAATTCTTGTACATCAAGCAGAGGCGTCCTCTGGATGTTCACCTTAGAGCTTATTCGACCTTAGTTAAATAAGCAGTTTAGGCACTTACTTCCGCTTGTATACCTATTCATTATTTCTGAATGCTCACTTCCTTCTTGTTAATTCTTATCTCTACAAAGTCAGAAGGCTCATAATGAGCTACAATTTTTTAAGTCACTTACCCTTAGCTCTCAGAACATTTGTGGTTCTGAGGCTCACCCTTTTGATACTGCTCTACCTCACCTCATTCTGTTCAGCTTCATTCTTGAACATCTATTATGGAGATATCTTAATCATCAGACAATTTATCGTATACTGAGAGTGTATAGCAGACGAAAACAAATGTAGAATTTCTCAATTCTGGAAATGATAAGGAATGAGAGGAATCAAATTGGAAAATTGCCGCGGCATGAAAATTTACTATTAAAGCAGAAAAAAAAAACGCTGCAAATTGTTACACAATTGTTTACTATTTAAATTAACTATTTACTATATCAATAGAAAACAAATAATGAAACAGTGTTTTGGAATCATTTAAAAAAAACTTGGAGAAAACCGCAGGAGGACAAAACGTTTTTTTTATTCTACTCATCTTAAAATAAAAAACCTTAAATTTTGTGAAGACTTAAATTTTGTTTGTTGAATTTTGATTGTTTTAATCGATTAAACAAGTTCATTATTGAAAATAAATAAAACCCAAAATGGGTGTAATGTACAATATCTCTTAAAAAGATCCTCAATCTTTTCTACACTCCTAATATTTTTCGATATAATTTCGCTTGAAAAAGTCATATTTTGGAAAATTTGTTGTTGTTTGTAAAATGTAAAATTTGTTTTACATTACTCTTTGCCCATAAGAACTGTTTTATATGTTGTGAAATTTAATTTTTCTTACGGTTACTTATATTATTTAGGTAGCGAGTCTTTTTTTATTTGTAATAAAATCAATAATTTTTTTTGTATTTTCAATTGAATTTAAATGGTTTTATTGGCTTGTACTTCTTAGTAAATATTTTAATATTTATATTATTCTTTGCATCCTCACAATTGTATTTAGATAAAAATTCTCTAGTTACCATTTTTCTCTGTGATTGTTCTCTAACAAAAGCAAATCGGCAAAAAATTTAAGAAATGAAACGCAGAATTGTGCAAACATTAAAGTAGCTGGCTCTAAAATAAAATATAGGCTAATAAAAACGTAAGTATATTACTACATTCATTGTCATTTTCACATTAAATTTACATTACGTTCATTTACATTCATCAGTGATATAATATATTATATTTTTTAGCTACCAGTTAATTTATATTTACATTTATACTTAGAAAACAACATAAAGATACTTTGCAACCCAAGGAAATAGTACGAGTAGGTAGGGAAGGGAAGATACTCTAAGGGTTAGGGGAAGGGGAGGGGGGTTGAGACCATACCCCCTTCCTCGGGCCTAGGTGGAGTATAGACCATTCTATACTCGGTGAGGATAAGCTGCCAGGAAAAGTAAAACTAAAATGGCGGGTCTGATGAGCAAGGTACAAAGAGTATGGGCCAATCACCGGTTGTCGGTCTCCGTTCACAATATAGTTGCTGAGTTATTCAAACCTTGTGAACAAATTACTCGAGAACAGTATAATGAATTTTTTATTGTTGATGAACCAAATTCAGTTCATATTTGGCGAACAAATGAACAGTTTTACAAATAATTAAATGTAAAAAATTCTTATTCATATCTACTCAAATCAGGGCAAAACAGGCGTAGTCAACTACCCTCTTTTGGACTTCACTTTCTGTTAGAAGAAGGGTAGAGTATGCCACCCCCATGAATGAACGATTGTTCGAGATTGTCTGAAGAGTAAACTTTGCTTATTTTGCATTGCGCCTGCTACTGATATTCTAAATTTCCTCATCGCGGCTTAAATATAATATTACCAAAATATGGCATTAATATATCCTCACTAAATGTTGTTTTCCTTAAACACTTTGATGGAATAAAATAAGAAAAATGATCTTTACCCCTTAATTGATGCCTTCTAAGTTAGTTAATTAATGTAAACAGTTTTCAGGTAATACTACCTGAACCTGCATCCACCAGTCTATCAATTTTCGTGCCAAGTGAAAAGTAGCAATTTAGGCAAGATTCCAATTCAAAGGCTATTTTTACCATAGTAAACAGTTATTATTTGACCCACCTATCAACTGTTTCATTAAAACACTGCATACGTCAGCAATATTACATTATGTAAACAATAATCACTTACTACGATAGTTTTTTTGGTGACTAATGAGTGTTAATGAAAGCACCCTTCAGTTTCATCATTGTTGAAGAATCTACATTCATCACCTGAAGAATCATAATTAAAAATACAGGTTGTTTGTTATATATATAAATATTTTCATAAAGTCACAATATATGTTTGGAACATAAATATAATACATGAATAAGATCTAGTCTTGTTATTTGCAGTACTTTCGGTAAATCAGGCATGTAGAATTTTACCATTTATTCATCGATACGTTTTTTATAGTTCATACAACTATAATTAATAGTTCATACAAAACATACAATTTATTGGGAAATTTTCGTGCTGGGCATTGCAAGACGTTAATCATTAACATTCAGTATCAAATTCTTAAAAACATTACTATTGCATATGAAATTACTGACACTCGCTGTTTCGACATATACACTCCTTTAGATTATACCTTTATTTTATTGCACAGTGCATGGTTTGAATTGCATCAATGAATTTTTTTTTTATTGGAAGTGATTAAATCTTTGAGTTTTTTTTTTGGTGTTATCAATTTGTTTACATTGTTATCAATTTAAATCTTTAACAAAAATTTTCATTTCATATTTGCAGGATTGCAAGGAAATAAGGTTAGGAATTTTTTTGAAGTCTCATGAAACTAATTACATTAGAACACCTATTGTATTTTAATATGTTCTGAAAATCGAAAGAAAATGTGAAAATAATTTTGCAAGCTTTTTAAAACCTAAGCTTGTTAAGATTTATAAAATAAAGTGTAAAGCAAATATTTTTACAGGGGACTAATATTCCAAATTCTTTATTTAATCACTAAATAACAAAGAAAACTCAAAAATTAAAGTTCGTTAGCTTAGGTTTATACTTTTCTTTTATTTCAATCTTTCAGCGTTATATTTATACCTTAGCATAGGTTTACACCGGGAATATCAATGTTAATAACACGTATAATAAAATTTTCATGCTTACTGTTTATACCAGTTAATAGAGTAATGTTATAAACAAAGCCATTTCTATCCAATTCTTTGAAAATGTTACTGAAATTTCGCTAATCAACAGTTTAATCTTAATAAGTCAAAATATTATTGACATTCTGGTTCGAATTAGGAATATTAATAACATTTCGTTGTTGTCTAGATTGAACAGTAGGCATCAAATTGTTAGTTACAAAGATGATATTGAGCTTTTAATAACACTTGTAATATTTCGGTGTAAACCCACCTTTAGACCGACGTCACAAGTCAATTTTGCGTGCAATTATATTCAATTCCCGCAAGTAGCTTATATATATATATATATATATATATACACGGATACATATATAAAATTGATTTTATTCTGTGATCTGTGACAGGGGCCCTTTAGAATAGCACAAATTTGCAATTAAAAGAAAACAAATTTAATCAAAAACTAAAAAATAACTTAATTCTTACACTGTTTACAATTTAAATAAATATAAATTACGTAAAATAAATTCTTATTGTTAATTAAAAATAAAGGAAGTGTCAAGGAAAAAATAAAATAAAGTAATCAGTTTATATTTAAAATAAATATTAACTTCTAATAATATTATGCAATAGTATTATACGTTATGTAAATAAATATCAAATCTACAAAAATTAAAATAAATTTTTATTCCAAATTAAAAATAAAAGAATTATTTCATTCAAATAAAATAAAATAAAAATAATCAATTCATACCTAAAAAATAAACACCTCGGATGAATGACCGATTGGAGAACTTCGGTTTGCAACGAAATTCTCTGAAGTATTGGAGCCTTGGAGTGGGACCACAGCCTGAATCAGGGATTTGTGAAAAATTCTATTAGATTTATCATTCTTCAAACCTGATTATCGGTTCATCAAACAATAGTAGAATATCTCTCTCCCATTCTTGCCTCTTCTAACGTACATTGTTTGCTCACGAACCACGTTAATGAAAGCTGACTATAGTTAACTTTTTTATAAACATTTGTGTTTACAAAAACACGTGGTTAGTGACAGATTCATCGTAGTAAGTGATGGTAAAACAAATTAAAGCATCTAAAGTCAGACATCAATATTACCAATACATCGGAAGCCAAGTATTACATAAAACATAAATATGTTACGGTTAGATGTATATACATCCCAGGTATTATCTGATTTTTGCTATTAAAGCGTGAAGAAGCGAAACATTTATTATACTTTTTTAAAAAATTTTCTCGTCATCCCCTTCTCATAGCTTTAATTTAATAACACAGCAATCGTTAAAAGAGGACTCTCATTTCCTCAAACTTGCTTCAGTCCTTTTTTCTCCTAGCTGGTCATTTCTGTAATACTGAGAATTATCCTATTGGTAAACAACCTGTTCTAAACAGAGTGAGGGAGTTGAGTTGAGAGTCAACTATGTTCTTCCAATAAGGGTGTTTATGTATATGAATATTTTTAGTTTCAACTGATTGCTCATTTATGCGCTGTTTTCAAAGTTAATCAATCGTGAGTCAAGATTTAATAGTTTATAGATTGAAACAGTAAAGTTTAGAATACATGATTTTCCAAATCTAATTTTTCTTTTATTGTATTGGTTTCAGATGGGTTTTTGGAGTACGACTGTTGAGACAATTCAGAATATGAATACCATTTCAATGTTAAACAGCTATTTCACATTAAACAAAAGAGTTTATTCAGGTAAATACTATAACAATATCAAATCTTTTAAAGAAGTGTTGATTTGGATTTTTGGTTTAAATTACACCAAAGAAAGTGTTGTTTTAAAACTAGAATTTTTATTTTGTAAGTAATAGTACTTTAAATATAGCCCATAAATCCTTCATTTATATTGCTTTCAGGTGACTGCGATTAAAATAATTATATGATTGAAAAAAGAGTATTTTAGTAATTAATGATATTAATTGTTTATTTCCACCTGAAAATATTTTGTTAAAATGATAATTAGGAGACAGCTCTTTTTATGATCGCAAAGGATTTAAGGCTAGTAGCTGAACTAAACGGAAAAGTTATGTTGTCTTACTCCAATATATAAATTTCATCATACACAAAGGTTTACCCAGAATAGGGGAGAGCAAGCCATAGTCAATCAGGTTGTGACATTTTAGCACGGAAAAGGCGAATGAAACCAAAATTTTAAGAAAATTATAACAGTGCTTTATTAGTTATTACAATTATTTGCTTTAAAAAAACAACTAATTTTTGTTATATTAATAATTTTTTTCTCTTCTAGAGGGGGCAGTGGCCTGCCCCCCTCTGGGTTCTTTCATGATCATACAAGTTGGTATTATTTATCAGTGAAGCTTCCAATGTTTTCAAAATCAGTTATTTTTTCGTAATTTTGTATAGTTGATTACAATCTTGGTGACGGCAAACGTAGTGTTTTCTGTTGAATTTATTTTTATCCCGATATAAAAAAAAAAATCATTTATGAAGGTACAATACAGCATAGAACTAGTTATATAATTCTTTACCGTGGTCAATTAGTTTGAGTGATTTACTTCCACAGGTTAGCGATTAAAAGTTATTAAAAGTAGTTTCACGTACTACCTTTCCCTACTATTTTTTAAACAATGAGGTGTAGATGGTTGACCGTAGATTAATGATAGGAGAAGTTTGTCGGGGGGTGCGGTCAGCAAAGAACAACATAAATAAACAAAACATTTAAAACATTTTGGGCATAAAATAAATAAATATGGTTTTGTTTAGCCATAAAATAAATAAATATGGTTTTGTTTAGGCATAAAATAAATAAATATGGTTTTGTTCAGGCATAAAATAAATAAATATGGTTTTGTTTATTTATGTTGTTCTTTGCTGACCGCACCCCCCGACAAACTTCTCCTATTATTTTTTAAACAATTTAACGCCGAGTTGTTATATAATCAAAACTAAATCTAAAATTTCCCAGAAATTTTTATCGAATATCCAATTACTGGAGATCTACAGATATGGCCATTTCCTAAATATTTTTGAGAAACCAACCTCTCGTCTACGCGTTTGTGTGTAATTTTGAGGAATGAGTTGTAACCTCTTTGAATAATGTTTTACAATAATTTTCTCAAATTATAATATCAAGGTTTTTAAATTATGAATTTCCTAATTTTTTAGCTTTTCTAATTGTTGTGGAGAGGGGACAACCACCCCCCCCCCACCATAAAGACGCTAAAAAACTTCTTTCCTGAGAAATTATGAGTTATTTGATTTTCTCCTGCCACTATAATCATGTATTGTAAATCCTCTTAACAACATTTTTTTTTTCAGTTTGTTTGTTACCTCTGCTATTTTTAATTCCTCACAGCGGCAAATGGTATTTTTCTTTTATGATTTGGACTGGTTTTGTCTTTATGATATTATTTTACGCCAACCCTACAGCTGCTTATCAACAATTAGGAAAGCAGTTGCAAGGTGAGTAAAATCATGATCAATTCTGTAGCATGGTTACTATTACTTTTTGGTTTTGTAGTCACATTTTGGGAAGTTTTGATTTTTTTTTCAAAGAGGATTTCAGAAAATTTCCAATAAACAATTACTGTTTTGTTTTAAGCATTCTAACACTATTCATTAGGATTTAGGGGGGTGCATTAGGTAGGTAATTATGGCCTTTCGTCAGATTGCTCAGATTCCTGACTCCTTAAATTTAAAATATTTAGGGAATCTCTTACATTTTTCTATTGTTAATATCTACCCTTTCCCAGTATGTTCGTAGGAAACTGATTTGTTATGCATAGTATTAGAAAGGTAAGCATTCCAGAGTTGAAATGTTGTGAAATCACTTGAAAACTGATAATGATTAGTCACTTCCCTCTTATGTTTGTAATGATAGCATGCGGTGGAAAATTTGTATCCGGGTGTGTTAAGTAAACAGACAAAGCGTCCATTTTCAGGGCCATTTCACTTTTTTCGTTTGTATGAAGAACAAAATATCTAATATTTAGAACTAATATTCATTAGCTCTCCTATAGTGTCGGGGATATTAATTAAACTCTAATGTGTTGGTTGGGTTACTTTGGAAGGTCTTTTTAAAATTCGATTCTTATACTTTTTGTATTAATAGAAAAAATAAACTTAATTTTCAACGTATTGCAACACTATTCCGGCATTATATATTATAAATTAGTAGTTTTTTATCATAATACTATTGGGAAAACTGTATTTCGGAAAGTATTGAATATATTGAGTTCTATTAAGGCTCATTTTGAATTTAAAGTAGTCTAGGATGATCATTTTCTTAAGCATAGAAGTTTTCATTTTAATCATCAAAATATATTCTCAAAATGTTGTTCCTTGTTATTTGGAAAAAAATATTGGTGTTCGAAAAACTTCATTTTGGGCTCACATTTCACAAAGTTATTCTACTTTGAAATAGCTTCCATACTTTTATTTTATCGCGCGGTAGGTAGTTTTCAAATGAAAAATGATCGCCAAAAAGTTTAGTTACTTTCTTCAATAAAATGAACTTCCGGTAGCGCGTAGTTATATATATATATATATTTATTGTTCCTCTACGTTTACTATGCCTATTGCTTAGACCTAGTAATGAAATTGAAGTATTTACTAACAGAAAATGTGCTCTTAAAAAAAAATAGAGCATTCTCAGAAATACCTAATTTTGATGAGAGTATTTAGAAACAAAGGTGGAAACTTTTAATGGGTAAACGTTTTGCTTTTGGATACAAGGAACTCAATAAAAAAGAAAAATTTGAGATTCATTCAATGTTTATGGGGTCGTTATGGTTTCTGGCCAATTTTCTTTCATTAAACTTATTTTTGTGCTACTTTGGATTTCTAAGGAAGTATTATACTATGTTTTTATTTTTTCATGTAAACCGTAAATTTTAAACTAAAATATGATTCTCTATTTTCCGATATCGGATTTTCAGTACTTTAAGCATTTAAAAAATGGACAGGTATAAATAAAAAAAAAACATTAAGTTTCTTCTACAGTATCATATTATTTTATAAAATATATAATTAAGAAACATAAATTAGTGATGATTTTAATTATTAAAGAATATCTCCAATTTTCAGGATACTGGTCGAGTTTTATTGTAGGGGCAAGACGATTTTTGGTTCGAGTTTATGAGCCTTTGGACCGTCTTGAGAAGTCATTCATGGATTTACACAACCTTGGAACAATGCTGAATCAAGTAACGAAGTTATAAAGATTAACCTTATATTCTATCAACAACGAAACATTTTTCCACCTGATCAATATCCGTGAAGGAGTAATAAAACATAATAATTACTACCTGTAAAGTTAATGGTGAAGTGGTAATGATAATCATGGAATCTTTGGTATATTTTTTAAAATTTATTCTCATAACCTTTTTAGTATTTCTCGAAGAAGTACATTAATTAATTAATTAATAATACAATTAATGCAAGGTTCATGACAGAAATTAAATTGTAAGATGAATTTGTAATTATGATGCTTATTTACTTATAAATAATTGTGGCGCCCATAAGATCGGGGCTGTTATTGAACTTCGTTTTTAAGAAGGAACATGATAAATTAAAAATCAATGGATTGAATCTTTAGCTTATTGTTTTATTTACAAGCTTGTTGCTCGGTACTGTCGGGAAGTATCGGTTATAGCTGAGAAGGTGTCAGTTATGTAATTCGTCCAACTTCGACTGCTGAGTAACCCGCTTGTACAAATGTCTGGATGGCTTTTGTTTAAATCTTGGCCGAGCGAAAGTTTGGCACCTATGTATATCTACATAATGTAACAATTTAAACAATTATTGATTTCCATACTCATAAAGAATAACTATATAGTGTAACTTATTCTTGGTTCTATGACTGACAGTTAACGGACAGTACCTATTCTTGTATATTATGGATTTATTTATCTATGCATATAGATCATTACTAAGAATATTTTTACACTTCATAATAAATACTCTTAAAAAAAAGGTTTTGTGACATAAACTTAGCTTCTATCTAGTTTAGAAGAATGTAATTAATTATAAATTGACTTTCACGTGTTTCAGTTAATATTCTTTGGAAGCTGCAGTTCTCTACTTCTTCCTGGCCAACCAGTCACAGGATTATATACTTTAATGTTTTATAATGTGTTTGCTTATTGCGTGGCCTATATAAAAGAATTATATGAAAAAGAGGATTGGTCACCATACGTTAACGTTACTGAACATTCAAATCTAAAGCATCTTGCAATGACCGCTACGAAAATTGCTTTAGAATGGACAAAGGCTGTTACTTTCATCATTACGCTAGTGTTTATGCTTCTTGTTTTTGGTTTGGAACAAGGATTGCAACATTATAAACCGACTGCATGTTACACATTACTAACGTGGGTTTACTATGCTTCCACAGAGAAAGTTTTTGTAGTTTTGCTATCATATTTTGTTAACTACCTCCAGCTGCCAATATTTGAAAATTTAGAAGCACTGTGGTTGCCAGTAATTTTATACTTATTCACAACCGCTATGTCTTTTATTATTGCTGTTTTATCAATGATGTTTGGCCGTTTTAAGTTTGCTATAGCAGCTTTATATTTGAACGTGTATATAAAATTAAAAGAACTTAATGCAAAACAGTTGAAAGAATTGAGTTCAGAAAGAGCAGTTTTGTTGCAGTTTCGTCGTGCAAGTAGAGAGGAGTTGTCTTCCCTTGAAGATGTATGTGCAGTTTGTCTTAGCAGTATGACATTTGCTCGAGTAACACCTTGTAATCATCTTTTTCATGGTGACTGTTTAAGAAAATGTTTAAAAGCATCCAACCAATGCCCTATATGCAAGCGTGTTTTGATATCTATTCAATGAAAGTTACCTGGGGTTGTGTTTAGTAATATATACAAGTAAACATTTATTTTTACAGTTATAACAGTAATAATTTTTAGAATAGAAATTATACTGTTCTAATTATGCTGTTATTTCAAAATTAATATGAAATGTCAACTTTTTTTTAATAGTAAAAAATAGTTTATTTAATGGTGATTCATGATAATTTGTTTTAATAAAGAAATACCACTTTAACACATTAAATGTAAAAAGTTTTCAGAATAATTTCCATATTATATATACCTATAACATTTCTAAGAAATCTATAACCATTGAACTCTTTTTCCAACCAGCTGAAATATTTTCTATTTCAATTGAAAATTTTTCCAACTCAATAGTAGTCCATCAATCTCAATTTTGATTGCAAACTTTTCCATTTCAATGTGCAAACCTTTCCAATCCAAAGTTGACTTTTTCCAATTTAATTGTAACCTTTTCCATTTACATTGTAACCCAGCCTTTCTTAAATTAATTATAGATATTATATATAAAACTTTTTATTTTTCTAAAAATGATTATTTTAATTTGGCATATTCTTCTTATTTTTTTCTTGATTTATTTGACTATAGATAATAAGTGATAATTGGACCTAATTATATGATTTTAAACAAAAATTTATATCATTTATGTTTAACCATTTATTTTAGTAATTATTTTTTATTTCTTGGGGTTGTGGGGTGTGGGGGTTGGATTTCATCGATTCAGTAAAAGTTCATTAGGTTTTGGAAGTTAATAATTTCAAATTAAATCGACATTTTTTTTATGCATCAGTTATTTGTTTTTTTATAATTCTTTGGTAAAGGGATCATTTACTAGGTATTAAAGAGTTTTTTTAAACAAATTTTTGATCAATAACATATATCACGAATTACAATTATTAGAAATGGGATTTTTATGAGATAAAATAGCTGAAATATATACTTAGATATGAAATAAAAACATAGAAATATTTAATATAAAGCAATTCAAAAATGAGGAATTCATCTTAAAAATGGCTGAGAGGGAATGTCGCTTCATTGATTAGTTTATTTTTTTAAAGTATAAAAATCTTATTACTGATTTTTTAGGACTTCTGAAGTATATATAATACAGTAAGGTAATAACAATTTAAGTGGCATAACATAAATTTGTTTTATACTATTGCTACTATAATGATAATTTTTACATGGTATGTAATATTGTAAAATCCAATATTTGGAAAAGCATTGATAATTATCAAACATAAATTCCATCATGATAAGTACAAGGAATAAATGTAACATTTTCTCGATTTAATGTCTTCATTCTTGAGTTCAGGTCTTTCATTGGAATATGTGATCCAAATTTGTGAACTGAATATGAATCAGAGACTATCAATGGAAGTCTGTGCTGATTATTTTTTTCAAACAGTTCAATATTGATCTTTTCAGTAATAATTAAATTGGATATTATCTGGTAGAAGAGAACCAGGTGGTTAAAAAAAAAAAATCAAGTAAATATGCCTAGTAATCTTTTTACTTATTAATATAGAATATTTGTACAAGTCTAACTAAACTCTTTTTTTAGATAGGTTTGATAAAAAAATTTAAAAATTGTAAAAAAAAAAGTATTCTTAATTTTATCTGTGAGCTATTGACCAAAAATATTCAATTAATGGTCGTATGGTTATAGTGTCAAGAACATTCTTGGCCCAAGTTGTGATAAAAAAATATTTAGTGATTAATACATCTTGTTATATGTATATGACCTAAATGATATAAGTATGTGTACTAAAATATATCTTTATTTTCATTTGTTGTTTGAAATATCAAAAAATAAACCACAATCAGTAACTTTAATAAAATTATAGTTTTAATATTTCGGCGTTAATTTTCTATTAGAGAACATCAATGATTATAACTAAGCCATTTGGTTTTATTAATAAAATACAATAAGAAGATGACCTTTCTATAAGTACTATTTCAAAAGCATTTTATTACTTGACAGAATATACATATA